>NW_004949119.1:4129967-4195006 GCF_000317375.1 Microtus ochrogaster
CACTGTCATGACAGGAATACATTTCAGCTTCATGCAATCAAATACATGGGCACTGTCATGACAGGAATACATTTCAGTCTTCTTCTGTATGGTTCAGGGAGGCAGAGGCAGGAGAATCCCTGGCAGCTTGGGGCTAGTTAGTCTGGAATATTAAGAGGTGCGCCTTCGTAAGACAGAGAGACTCTGTCTCCAACAAGGGAAAAACATCTGACACTGTCTCCTGTCTGTCCATGGACTGTAAAATGTGCCCTCCCACTTGACACGTGTGACCTCATCCACATGTGCAGGAGGGAGGGAAGGAGGGGAAGAGAAATACATTCCGATACGTGATGATCCTGACCTGCATGATCGCATAACAAAATCTCTTGTGCCTAGAATCTAAATTACCATGAGCAGGCTATAGGTGAACAACACCAAAGACTTTTAGAAGATCTCATGGGTCAGAAATGATAAATGCCATTTAAAGGACAGCGTGAGGTCCGGTGAGCTTCACCAGGCACCTGAGAGGTGACTCCGTGTGACTGCATGATAGGGGAGTAAGGAATGGTAAACACCCCACTGACTGCACTTTCTCACCCGCTGAGAGCACAACAAAATCCAATGTAATTTTAGTACTTACATGCCTCTGGGGAAAATAGACCCCTAACACTGAAAAAAATTTCCTTAAATTTGTGCTTTGCTTGGTGTTATAAAACTCAGGGAACCTTGGATGTTCTCCTTGAGTCAAATGGACTGGTAATTTTGTTTTGTTATATTATCTACCAGGCATAATGATAATGGGTCACATGCAATTTAGGAAAAAATTAAGTCTAATAAGAAAAATCTCTAATAAATACTAAGAGCATCTTATTGGTATTGCCATTGCTCTAACCCTTCTATTAGCATTTGTGGTTTTTTTTACATATTAAATGATCTGTAATATGTTGGAAATGAAGAGGGCAGTAAAAATTAAAACAAGCTTTCTGATAATATATGTGTTGCACAAATGTTTGCATGTCTTTTCCTTAAGGCAAGTACTGCATACAGGCAAGGGATACAGGCAAGGGATACTGCATGCAGGCAAGGGATACATGAAAGGGATACTGCATGCAGGAGAGGGATACTGCATGCAGGCAAGTGATACTGCATGCAGGCAAGGGATACTGCATGCAGGCAAGGGATACTGCATGCAGGCAAGGGATACTGCATTCAGGAAAGGGATACTGCATGCAGGAAAGGGATACTGCATGCAGGAAAGGGATACTGCATGCAGGAAAGGGATACATGAAAGGGATACTGCATGCAGGAGAGGGATACTGTATGCAGAAGAGGGGTGAGGAAAGGGATGTTAGCTTGTACAGGAGATTACCAGTGCAGCAGTAACAGAGACTGGGAATCAGAAGGCAGTCCTGATAACATGATAGTGTGTGGCTGGGGACATGATCCAGTGTGTAAAGGTGCTTGCTGCACAAACTTGAGGACCCGAGTTCAAATCCCAGTACCCATGTGAAAAGCTACATGTGGCTTTTTGTGGACTGGTGATACCAAGGTTTGATCTGGTGGGCTCTGATTACCACCAGCCTATCTCCAGGTTTGGTGCGATAATAAAAGAGAATAATGGAGACTGACGGACAACTTTCCTTGCACCTCAGCATGTACACTTGCATCCACACATGTGTATACCACAGGCATCATACAGCATACACACAACACACAGAGAGGAGAAAGGGAGGGGGGAGGGGAAGAAAGAAAGAAATATGGATACACCTTTGCCTTCAAACCAGGCTTCTTGGCCCCCAGGAAGAAAATGAATCGGCCTAGGAAAGATATGGTATGCATAGGAAGAGACTGGATAGACACCTCCATCATGGGAGATGTGGTGGGTGGGATAATATCAGCTGCAGGATGCCGACATTGGGGAAGTTCTTCTCCAGCCCATGTAAGAATATGCTATGGAGCGCATTCACAGTATGGGTGCTTTAGCATCTTTTTTCTGGAGATTCTGATTCAGTGGAGCCGGGGCAGCTCTTGGCATTGTTTTGAATGAGCTCCTGGGATACATTTGCTCATAGAAGTTTTAAAAACGCTGCCCTAATGGTATCAGTAAGGTTCTTTGCTCTGATCCTCTCAGCGCTGAGCTGTAACTGAGAAGCCACTATGTCTAGACCCTCCTGACTAGTGGAATGGCAGCCACAAATGCCCGCCATGCCAGTGGATGCCAGTTCCACTTGCAATCCAGAACTGGCTGTGCAAAGTTGTGTTAGCACGTGCGGAGACATCAGGGACCCCTCAGGAACCTTCACGATTAGAAAGAGAACAGACAGAAATTCAAATATATAAACACAAAATGTCAGAAGTGGTGTGCTATCTCACTTGCATGGGAGGATGGGGACAGGTGGGGTCTTGTTCATCGGTTTAAAGGTTGACTCTGTGAGGGGAGGGCTTGAGCAGCGAGATGGAAGGAGAGGCAGAGAAAGGGACTGGATAGAGCATGGGAAGGGAGGTTGAGGAATTGGGGAGCATCCATGGCTGGTAGGAAGCAGAGGGAAGAGATGACATGACTCTAGGTTGTCTCTCTGAGTGCCCTAGTGGAAGGAAGGTGAAAGCATTTCACAAAGAATGACATGGAGGAGGAATCGATCTGAGGGGCCATATGCTCTGTGGAGCATCCATGGCTATAAATGGAGATGTTCTAAGTCATGGGTCAGCGACCTTCTACTCCAAAGACCTGGTAAGCATTTCAGGCTCTGCTGACCAGATGGTCTTTTCTGACTACCCAAACTCCTGTCATAGACCGAGAGTGTTCAGAGGTGGTGTGTAAGCAAGTGGGCATGGCTGTGCTCCAATAAAGCTTTATTTAGAAAAACAGGTGGTGACTAGATTTGGCTCCCAGGACCCAGCTTGCCACTGCTGCTGTAAATATGCAGATGGATGGCAGATGTAAGCATAATCCAGGTACAGTGACTTCCATGTATCCATGGAGACACGGACTCCTAGCTACTCTATGCAAAGACTGTACTTCATGGTGATTTTTAAAAGATTTCTTTGTTTTTATCTTGTTGCATGAGTGCTTTGTGTGCATGAATGTGCATACACATGCATGGTCTACATAGAGCCTAGTAGAGGGTGCTGGTCCCCTGGAACTGGAGTTACATAGAGGCTAGTAGAGGGTGCTGGTCCCCTGGAACTGGAGTTACATAGAGCCTAGTAGAGGGTGCTGGTCCCCTGGAACTGGAGTTACAGGTAGTTGTAAGCTGCCATGGATGTTCTGGGAACCAAATAAAGGTCCTCTGAAAGATTACCTCTATCCTCCATGCCTGCCTATTTTCAAAAAGAATTTTATTTCCAATTATTGAAAAGGTACTTATTTGCTTATGAAGAGACAAGCACAAATATGTACTCTGAAACCATAAAATGCACACATTTTGCCCACTGGTTCAGCAGAGGTTTAAAACTATGGCAATAACAAGAACTGAAAAAAGCACAATCAACAAAAAGTCTAATTATTCTAGTGGAAGTGTGAGTTAGCGCATCTATGCTGAAAACAGCATGATGATTTCTAGTCAGTTTGACTATATAATAAGTCTAAGATCTGAACATCTTAGGACTCTATCCCAGGAAAAGCAAGGGCGCACAACTGGAGCAAAAGGGTCATGCCCGTCACTCGGCCTAGAGTGTAGAAACAAAAGAAAATTAGTGCAGGAATCTGGAACCAACTGAGATGATCCATTAAATAAAAAAAAAAAAGAATATTTACTACAGATTAAATTACAAAATTAAGAGAAAGGGAGACTTAACCAAATGCTACTGCACAACGCCATTCAAAATGGGAAATGAAACAGCATTTTTACAGAGATTTTGTCCCATAAGGAAATCCATCTCAAAGTAGTGTTTACCATAGCTGGGAGAGGAGGCAGAGAAGTGTGACCCAACAAGGAAAACTCAAAGAGTTTATCTGCTTCTAAGCTTGATGGTGATGGATCTGCAGGTGGGTACAAAGTTGGCAGTATTAGAAATTTGCCTTTGTTGTTCTATTTTTTAGAGTGAAATGATCTTTACACAATGACTTAATTCAAATCCTTACTGAGTTAGTGGTTTTTTATTTTGAAGACATAATTAATTCAGGGCAAATATTCTATCCAAAAGAAATCTTCAGGCTGAGGAGATCCGTGAGCTGTTAAAGTTGAGGTCCTGAGTTCTATCCCAATCCCCAGAACCCATACAAAAATAAATTTGAGTGTTCCTGAGACCCAAGTGCTAGGGAAGCAGGGACATGTAGAGCCTAGGCTTGCTGGCCAGACCATCTAGCCTGACAAGAGCCTCTAGGTCAATGAGAGACTTTGCACTCCTACAAAAAGTTGGCTGATACCTAAGGAATTAAACAGTGATGTTTTCTGACTGTCACATGCACATACATGCAAACATATTACCATCCCTCCCCCCTAACACACACATGCCGGAGTGTTTATGCACATGCAAAATGTTTGTTTGAAGCGCTTCCTAATTAATTTCTTCCTCACATAGTCTTCCAAAGGCTGTAGGCTGTCTGGCTTCAGTGTTTCCCTGGGAAAGATGCAGCCAAGACCTAAGATAGTGTAGATGGAGTAGCAGCAAGGAGCATTAGCATGATGGCATAGGGTCATCTGAGTTTTCCATCTCCAGAAACTAAGCCTTGTCTTCAGCATAGGACACAATGTCTTCAAATCTTCCCTGTCACTCATCAAGTATTCTCACTGCTGTCAGTATATTGTCACAGCCACATAGGTTGCAGGGACACTGTGAAGTGGTTTTGTGGTGTGGAAGCTGTCACTATATACTTTTTTTATTTCTTGAACATAATTTTGCCATGTCATGATTACACGGTTTGGAAGAAGATAAACTGTCAGTTCATTCCTTGTATAAATGGGCACTTGGGACAAAACCACCTAGTTAATTTCCCCTTGTTGCTGAAGGAGAATCTGAATCCTAACCACAACACAACCTAGCCCCTAAATCTCTATTAAAAATTACCCAGGGTAGTCTGGTAAAGCACTATTTAAAGTCAGCAGAGAATTATAAAGTCAAAAGTGAAAAATGGTACAACAGGAAAGAATCATAAAAAAATACTAGATCAGTTAAATGTAGTCAAAGGCAATTTAGTGTGAACTGGCACTAGTCCTTATTGATGCGGGGAATGTGATGTGTCAGGGGTTGCAAAGAGCATGAGGAAAATGCAGAGGAAAAGATGCAGCCTCTTCACTCCAGTGCAGGCACACAGGTCCGGGAAGGACATGGGGATGCCTTACCTTTGTGTCAGGAGTAAAGGAAGGTTATTAAAATTCCCTCAGTCTGGACAGCTTCTCTATTTGTTTCTATTTCTTAATGTAGTATATTTTTAAGTTAAAATTAGGAAGCCAAGGGAAATGGGTTCAGTTTGTATAGTGCTGGCCACATCAACATGAGGATCTGAGTTCATCACACCAGAATCCACGTAAAAGCTGAGTGCGGCACTGTACCCCTAGAACCCTAGAGCTGGGGAAATGGAGGGAGGATCCCCATGGCTTGTTGAATCAGGAGTTCTGGGCTCAGAGACCCTGTCTCAGAATAATAAGGTGGAAAACAATTGGAGAACACACCTGACATTGACTCCTGGCCTGCACGTACACACTGTATGTGGATTGTTTATACATGAATGTGGATATACATGTACACACAAATAATAACAAAATTATTCGTTTCATAGAGTTAAACTAAGATAAATAGCTAGATATACCAAGAACTTTATAGTAAGATCAAAACCAAGAAGCTACTTTTTAGTATCTTATGGTTTTAGATTCTGTAGGGTCATTACAAGGACTTGCATTTCCACAACGACCTTCCTTCCAATCTGAGACTCTTTCTGCCCCATCTTCTTACTAACCATTACTAATGAGAGCTGCCGTTACTCCACCCCCATCCTTTGTAGGCATTGTTCGAAGATCTTATACATCACTTCATTTATCCCCCCTCAAACACAACTAGGTAGATCTTATTGTCCCACTTTGTCTTGAGTGAGGACTGCTATCTTAGAGACTTGAGCCTGTTTGAGGTTATGCATTGCACGAAAGAGACAGGATGTAGCAAGCTGGGCTCCTCAGTAGATGCTATGGTAGTTCTTCCCCAGCTTTGTCAGCTGAAGGGCCTGGGTGCTCAACTCCTGGGCCTGAGTGCTCATACCACCAGGAGACAGAGGCGACTGTCCAATGTCCTCAAGCACAGAAGATCAAGATCCTATTGAGTCCTGGTCAGTTCCAGCCTCTTTACTATCTTTCTAATTGACAAGACACTCACCTGTTCTATGTCTCCATGTCTTTACAATGGGGACCATAGTGACATCTGCCTTAGTAGAGTTAAGGAGATGAGGCAGTTGACTTAGGTGTTTGGAAGAAGTCCCGGCCAACAGGTTTAAGTGTGGGCTCTATAGTTACTTACAGTATTTTTGTTGTTATTGTTGATGCTTTTTAGCCTCTAAACGCAGATATTTTCACTGAGGAAAGTGGTGGTGGATGAAGTTGAGAGCTAAGAGGCAGCAGGAGCAGGATGTGCTGCAGATCAGTGCGGCAGATGGCCTGCAGTGTGGCTGGCTGCTCAGACCCCTGCAGGCCCCGCTGGAGTGCAGGGGTTACCTATTTTCCCCAAATCATAGCAGTTTGGGGAAATGAAGCACAAAAGCCTGAACCTTTGACTTCTCTCCTCCTTGCACCTGAACCTTCAGAATTAGATTCTGGAATCCCCAACTTTCTTGCTCCCCATCTTCAGCCGTCCACTGAAAGAGAAGGCCTTCTGGGGACTTGGAAGTCTTGCAGAGTCTATCTGCAGATTCAAGGGGAGAGACTGGTTTAACCAAAAAGCTTTGGAAGACTTGAAAGAGAGCAGAGAACCCTATTGGCGGGTGGGTAATAAAGGCAGGGCAGGAGAAGTCATTAATCTCAAGGGTCTTCAGTTCCCTTAGGGGTTTTTTGGAGCGAAGGAACAGAAATGATCCCGGCCATATGTTGTCCGTGTGGAATCCTCTGAGAGGTGGACTCTTCCCTCCCCACCAGCAGATGGAGGCCAGTGCCACTGCCTCATTTAAGATGGTTCTTGAACTTGAAAAGGAGCTTAGAGGTTGTGGCATGCAGGCATAGTCAATGCAGATGATGTGCCTAAAGCAGTCCTGATGAATGCCAGGCCGCTCCTGACTGTCCCAGCCTGATGATGACACATCCGGGGCTCCCTGAGGCTGCCTTGCATTTAGGTCAGTCTCAGCAATCAGGGAAGACATCGTTCCGCCGTGGAGAGTTCTGGGCTGTGGAGGGAACAAGTTAATTGTTCAGCCTCAACTAAGCCCTTTCACTCAAGTCATTAATCACGGAGCATGGGCTGGAGCCTTGGCCCAGAGTTCGATTCTTTAGGCTGTGCTCCTGCTGCAGATGAAGGCTCCTTTCAGGTGCTAGCCATCTGTGCTCTTTTCCAATGGGATTGATTATGGACCTGGAGATGTTTCCTGGTTTTTCCAAATTCTGTCCCATTACTTTGTAATAAAGGAGACATGTGAATTCTGGCTTTTTGCAGATCCGCAGTTTTTATGTTCCCTAATACCAAAGATTTTAAAAATTAGTTTGTGGTCTGCTGTCTATGATCTGGAGGGTGGAAATGCTGTTCTGTATTTGAATATCAAAGCCAAAACCATAGGGACTCTTATTTCTTTCCCCTCTGGTTGCAGTCGAAGTTGTACAAATCAGGCAGGAGTCTTTGTTCCCACATTCAACATCCAGATGCAAATTAAGGTTTGGGAAACCTTGGTGACAGCAGCTTGCCGCAGGTGTTGGAGTTCTCCGCATCCCGTCCTGACACATGTTGTTCACAGTATAATATTAAAAGGCCTTTCACACTTCAGCTGGCTCTCCAGTGACAGTGTAAGCCAATACTGAAGACTTCAAAAGGGAACCTGCGTGTCAAAGGAGGACACTGTCACACGGAGGCCAAAGAGGGCGCTGCCTGGTGGTACCTGTTTGACTGAAAACTAAGCCAGATCTGGGCTGATAGGGGACAGCGGCTCTCTTGAGAGTTTCTGCAAGAGGCAGAATTGTGTCAGGAGAAAGTAATTGGAAATTGATACTTGGCATATCTCTGAATTACCCTTTATTCTAGATAACACCAAAGGGTTTGGCCAAGAGTCTCTGGTGACTAATCCATCAATTCCCACAATCCATTGCTGAAATACAATCTGCTCTTTGTTGAAGGTCACCAGCTGCTTTCTGATTCGGATTCCTAACCAGCCCTGAAAAGAGTGAAGGCCTGTAGTCTTCATTTGGGTGAAATGGATGGGAGAAGCAGCCAGCTCTGCCTTTTGATAATTCTCTGAAATAATATTGTCACTGGCAACAGCAAATGCTCCTTAAAATTCAATTCAGCCCAACAGGTACATGTCCAGAGCCTGCTCAGACCTTCATGTTATGCTGTGTGCCATGGGACACAGAAAATAAACATCAAATGTGGTCTTTGCCCTTGAGGAACTTGTGGCTCTTAGGAAGGACGATGTGTTTATGAAACACATTTTATGTGGCAAGATAAGGTCTTGTGTATGTGCCAAAGTGAGGGGGGCTGGGAATAAGAGAGATAGAAAGCAGAAAAACCAGAGCAGAACAAGCCAGGGCTGTCACCGAAGGGTTTATGGATGAGGTGGGACAAAGACACCAATATCCTAAAACTCCAAACGTTCTCTTAAACAAAAAAACTGTAAGGAGACCAGTGTCATGTTGCCAAGAGATTTCAGGTTCCTTTACGTGAACCTAACAACATGAGTTAGGTAATTCTGCTTGGATACATACCACATACGTGTTAGGGTGCCAACAACTATGCCTGATGAGGTCAGAGACGAATAACACATTGAAAGGGTACAGATGCTCTCCTGTGAGGTCAACTCCTCTTATACAGATGCCTAAAGTTATTTCTGGTCTGGAAGATCCCAACGCCAGAGATTTTACCCACTTACCTCTAACATCCCAAAGATATTCTTCCCCATGGTGTACTCTGAGTGGATGAACTGAGCCCGTGGTTGTTATGGTAGAAGGGTAGCATGGTGGCTTTGTGAGCTGCACACAGGATAAGCCTAACATGCATATGGATTGTACAGAGAAGATATGGAACTAGCTTTGGGTGATGGCTTAAATATCAAGTTTGAGAGTGTTTAAAGTAATGTTTGAAAGTCTGGGCCTGACCCAAATTCAAGGTTATTAAAGTGAAGCCTCATTCCAAGTTCTTTGAGGGTCAAACATGGAGGTCATTCTTCTTTCATTCTTTTTTTATTCATTTGCATTTTCACCCTTGATAGCTGTTTTGAAAACTCAATTATGATTGGGCAGACAGGGCATTCATTCTTCCGAATGTCTCTTATCATTTGAGGTGAGACAGTATTGCAGTAGGCTTTGGTGCCTGGGAATTTGGCTTCTTTTTATTTTTTAATGTTTTTTCTTAACGTATTGTAGGTAACAATGGGTTTCATTATGACATTTGCACACACAGACATAATGTATTTCTGTTATTCACATTCGACTGCTCTCTCTTTCCCTGTTTTCTTTCTTCTCAAGTTGTCTCCTCTCTATTTCTATGTCTTTTTATTATTTGATTTTTTTTTACTTGTTGGATTGTTTTAGTGGCCTATTGAATTTCACTTAGGTTGCTTACAGGAGTATAGATGAGGGTTTGTTTACAGATGCGTGGGACAAGTGGCTATACCCCTGATGAAAATGTCTCTCCTAGCAAACATTAACCATTTATAAATCTTCAAAGCCTCAAGAGTCTTTTCCCTCTGTGACAAGAGTTGACAAGCCCATTCTTGTGCAAGTAATCATAGCGGTTGTGAGTTTAGAAGTGCAACAGCTAATATATATATATATATATACATATATATGCAGATTATATAATATATATGTATATATACATATATGCGTGTATATATATGTGTGTATATATATATACATATATATATACATATATATCTTGGAGTTAGCATTCTACATCACTCCCTACTTCTTGTGATTCTTAATTTTCCTATACCTTTTGTTCTGCAATATGCTGGAGGGGTGGAAGGAGTGATGCAGATGTCCCATTTATGGTTGCAATTCAATGGCCATATACTCTCAGCACTTATGTGCAGATGTGGATGTCTTTAAAAGGAAGTGTCTCTGACTGAATCTGTCAGAGGCACTTATCTATGGGTAAAATTTCAATTATTTAGAAGGCAGTGTGATGAGCATATCATGTCCACTGAGCAAAGCAACAGCAATAGTGTCTGTACTAGGGCCTGTGACCTCCCTAGCCATGGACTTTTGACTGTAGTGGACAGTAGCGAATGTGAATTTCTTCCTTTGGTGTAGGTCTCAACTCCAATCAAAAGGCAATTGATTACCCCTGTAAGAGACTTGCCACTATTGTCCCAGCCGGCACATCTTACTGGGCTGGTAGCTAGTGCTCTACCCAGATCCCATGGCTGTTAGACTGTGGTTGATGACAGGTTTTCTCCAGTATCCCACATAGTTCCTAGGAAGGCTTGGCAGTAGGGAGAAGGCTCCCAGTGACATGACAGTTGCTACTGTTAAGTCCTGCAATCAATGCATATGCTATCCTCAGTAACTGGGTTTTATCAGCTAGTTCTTATGGGCAACCAACAACAGTATCAATTGCCTACATTGTATTGGGGGTGTCCTATTGAGGTTAGCCTATTTCCTTATGCCTGGCAAGTTCAGAGGGGAGGGTACTCAAATTCATGGTCACTATTATGTAGAATCTCTCTATACCCCCTTACAAAATGAGGTGAGCCTCTTTTTGTTCACTTCTAAAAAAATAGGTATAACTGAATCATTGCAGAACATTCTAGAAAGAAAAAGATGATGGTAGTGGTGGCCCTCTTGGACATGACATTTGTTATTCCAAACATCCATCTAAATTTTAAATAATATAGCTAAGGAATACTAGTCCACTCTGGAAAGAATCTAAGCTATCGAGCTGTGAGGTGTCATAGTCTATTTAGCTAAGCAATGCCAGAGGAGGACTAGAGAAGTCACCCTCTCCAGCTAGCAATCATTTTCATACCACATGAGACCCCTGCTTGGTAACCCCTGCATGTCTGCTACCCGTGTGGCTGTGTTTTGAAGCTAATGTACGGATCGAATTCAAATGGAAGTAAGAAAAAAAATGCATTTAAAAAATCTGGAGAGATGAATGTAAAGAATGGCCAGAAGAAATTTGAAATCCCTCTTGATTCCTGACATTTTCCTTAGTACTCAATTACTCTCCTCATCTGAGATGTTTGTCTTGGCCCCCTGGGTGACACAGCTTCATGTGGCCACTCACTCAGATGTGTTTATGTGTATGGGTATTGGTATGCATTCCTCTTCATCATCTGTAGGCATTTTAAAAATAATGGCTCGCGTGTGTGCTTTTTATCATCTTGTTTTTTAAATGGAAATGACAACTTGAAAATTTTTTGCAGGAATAGGTCTTCTTTGGTAGAGAAATTTCACTGTGTACTTTGGGGGTCATCTTTGGGTCACATAATTCTATGGAAGGGTTGGTATTGAGAGGGTATAGACAGCAGGTTGGGGGACTTTGAGTTTTCATCCTGTGACAAGTGGTTAAAATTGATAGCCATGATGGTAGTGGGTGAAGTAGAGGTCAAACGAGAACACACAAGGATGGGAGTGTGCATAAAGCCACTGATAAGATATATAAAGAACAGGAGGCAGGATGAGCGTGTGGGCCCTTGCTAGCCCATTTCTTTCCATGGATGGCTTGAGGCTAGGATCAGCAGCTTAGTATGCTTTTTGTTTTTGTTTCTGTGGTGTGTGTGTGTGTGTGTGTGTGTGTGTGTGTGTGTGTGTGCGTGTGTGTGTTGTAGGAGCCCGCTGCTTGGCCAATTACTTAAGCATATCACTAGCTAGAAATAATCCATCTCCATTATTTTATATTTTACCACCAGGCTCGTGGCCTACAAGCAAGGTTTCAGCATGTCTGTCTCTGGCAGCATCTCCATGGCTTCTCTCTGACTCGGCCTCCTTCCAGAAGTCAGTTTTTTTTTTCTCTGCCCAGCTCTGCTCAACCCTATCACAGGTCCAAAACAGCTTCTTTATTAACCAATAGTATTCATGACATACAGAGGGGAATCCCACACCGTATGTGCGGTGAGTGTGTGTGTGTGTGTGTGTGTGTGTGTGTGTGTGTATGACTGTCATTGTTGTTTTTACTCTTTTGAGATTCTCATAATATAGCCCAGCCTAGCTTTGAACTCATGTAGCCAGAGATAGACTTGGATTTGACGTAGGTGTGACTCAGCATCCAGACTGCTAAGGTTCTAGATCCTTAGCACCACACCCAGAAAAATCATTGTTTTCAATGATGCTGTCTTGAAACCTTTATTTCTGCAGACAGCCAGGAGGCTCCAAGTGGGGCTCAGAAGAGAAGGCAGGGATCATTCAGGCTTGTGCTATGTCCTTGGTTTAGGGGGTAATTAGGTATTGCTTCTATAAGCCCATGGGTACAAGTCAGTAGAATTAATAGCAGATTCAGGCTCTACTAGCAAACCCACATGTGCTGTATCCACTGGCCAGGATACTTTTACTATCTATAACAGTGTTGTATTCTAGGTAGGAGTTTTAACCTTAATTCTTGTTTTACTAATACCTAGAAGAAGCAGAGATCCAGGCCGTGGATATTCCCAATTGGCTAGGCAGAGGCCACAAGGAAGTATGGTAGCATATGAAGCTCACCAGCGGCAGACGTCACTTCTCTAGATCTACATTATTAGCTCTGCCAATTTCCTCATATGCACCCTCCCTTTAGAACAACCACAGCAAGCCTGACCTAAGAACCCTCTCCCTTCCCCTACTTTGTGAGCTTCCCATGATAACTATTACGCATGATCCTTACCCTGAGTATCATGAGGTGTGAGTCCCCTGAAGGAACCTGTTGCTTTTGACAAGCTTGGCATCACTGTGAAAACAAGAAAGCCAAGAGTAATTGCTGGGCCTACAGAACCTTGGTAACAGCAACCAGGGGACTTGCCACAATCAGAGACACTGTCACATATTGAGAAAGAGGCCCTTCTCCTTCCCTTGACTGGTTGCTTTTCTCACTGATGGCTGGAAACAGTTAATGGCCTCAAGCAAGTAAAAATCAAGTCCGTTGGTGTTCCTCATGACTATAAATGCTTGTGGTGAGATTGTAAAAGAATACAGAATTATAATTATTATCAAATTATTTATTCAGTGCCACTGTCCAGAAACCAAAGGATATTTTGTCCTTTGTTGATACCTTGGTACCATGGGTGCTATTTTATGTGTGGGATGCCCTCTTGACATTACCTGCTTATCATTCATGGCTTGGGACATCAGAGTTCACCTGATCCTCTTCTTGAAGTTATACGACCTCCCAGGTCACTGTATTCTGACACAGCAAAATCCAGGAGACATAGTCATCTTAGAAACCTTTGGAGGCCAAGGGAAAACTTTCCTCAGCTGCTCTCAGAAGGGCAGAAGAAAGCACCATGAACAAGCTGATGAAATAATTCATAGCGTTAGTATGTTTTTTTTTCACATCAGCATATGCCAACAGATGCTCAGTTTAAAACATGACTCTCGGATTAATATAGCAGCAGACATCTGGCGTGGAGAGCGGAGGGATTTGGGAGTTGAGGATGCACACAATGTCTGCATCACCGGGGCTGTCTGGATGCGCATAGTAGGCATGGGAACTATCCGTGGTTAGCTTTACTTTGATTTGAGTCACTCTGCTGCTTGGTTTGGAGTCCAGATGTTTGGCATTCAGTCAAGCTGTGTTCTCTGTCTCCTGTCATCAAGACATCACTGTGGGGGATGTCCAGGAAGGGGTAGCTTTCCTCTTGGTCACATTTTAAGGTCTCGTCTCAGCCCAGGAACTACAGCTCTAGTGACTCATGGTCCCAAATCACACTGCAGGTCCCACTAGGTGGGGACCATGTCTTCCATTCCCAATGTTTGTCGCAGTGGTTGCATCTGAAAACAGAGAACATTGACATCTCAGGTTTAGAGCAAAACAGTACTCATGGCAAACATTTGAGCACCCATTCATTAAATTATCCATCTATTTCATTTGTGATCGAGAAAGTGCTGAGAGAGGTCTCTTGGTGCTAGCTTTGCCTTGGACTTGAAGAGCAAATTGGAAAAGAGCAGGGGTAAGGGAAAGTGAAGATTAAGACAGCAGTGGGGCTCAGAGCCTTTGATTAACTCTTAGGGAGCAGTGACCTACCATGGTCGTTTTATCCCAGGGCATCTACCAATTGCGTTATTGCTGATGGCATGTACCACTCAGGGAGGGGGAAGCTGGATGGTTAGTGGACTTGAGAATTTCAGATCTGCCTCAGGGCTGGCACAGGGCTGTCAGCCCAGGCCTCAGTTCTCACTTCTGTAAAATAAAGTGATGAACGTGATTGCTGGACTCTTCCCTGTGACACGGCCATCAGGAAATAACAGACCTTCAGTTCCTATACTCTAGCTTATCCTAAAGGACTGTATGTTAATGTGCCCATAAGCAAAGTGGACTCTAACAGTTAAGAACCCTGAGGAAGAGAGAGAGGTCATGAAAGGAAGCTGAAGCAGATGTCTTAGTATCTTGGTTAGAAGACAGAGCATCTGAAAGTCTGCAAAACCCCATTTGGGGTAATAATCTGTATCTCTTAAGACTCAAGCTAGAACTCTAGTTCAAAACTCATAATGGCAAGTTTCATCTGCTCCTGTGCATTAGCATTTTGGAAACGAGTATCGTTCCCGTACTGAGAGCACTTTGTACTTGAATTGGTCCCTTGGTGCTCCTGACTTTACTGAGTCACATTATTGACTTGGCCACCTAGGGAGTAGGAACCAGAAAATTAGGGTGCCAGCATTACAGACAACTTCTCTTATTTCACAAAAAAAAAAACAAAAAACTGGGGTTGAGTTTTTGTCGGCAGGACTGACATATGGTGGTCCACCTGGACTTGGATGGGCTCACTGGAGCTTCCCTTCTCTTCAGGTTCCACGTGTCTAGGTCAAATCACTTGCACCGGTAAATAAGTTTACCTGTGTACAAAGCAAAACAAGTCATGCAGTACTTTGTAGCCTTCAGAAAGGTTAATGACAATTGGTAGCTGACTTACTGAATCCCCATACTGAAGTGAGCTTAGCTTTAGGCCCCTAATATTGCAAGCAAGGAGAGAGGTACCCATGTATCAGTAGACAATTTTGATAGGTGCTGGGAAAAGTCCCCACCCCGAGTTCTCCCTCCCCCACTTCCATTGCTACAAGGGAACTTACTCTCTAATTTCAAGCCTTTCCAACTCCGAGTACTGCTGTAGGAAACACAGATAGTCCTGGGAGGGAGATTCTGTCAAGTGTGCTATTGCTTCAATAATCACCTGGATAATTTTTTCTGATGGTCATTTTTGTGGATGATATTTGAGCTCAGAGTTTTTACCATGTTAAAATTAAGGTGGATTGAGAGGAGGTCAGGGCAGATTTGGGGCTATGGGACTTACTGAGAGGCAGCCATCCAAATGGCTATAATAAAGGAGAACTCGGGGCTCTGGTTCTGAGGGGAATTCCTAGGAAAATACAGAGGCCCAGAACATGAAACAAGAAGTTAGAAGATACTGTGGGCAGAATTAGTGTTGGCATCTCATACCTGGCTGGCCCCACTCCTGGAGAATTGGGGGATCACAGTGGGTAAGAACACGCTGTGTCTGTGTAAAGGAACTAGCCAGGTCCCTGGCCTAAGACATCGGTCCATTTCATATATTCTTTTATTGTGCTAACTGCTGGTGGTGGAAGACTCATGCACCCGTTGAAAGCAAAGCCGTATTGAGCAAATATACCAAGGAACACTCCATAAACCTAACGAGGAAATGAAGAAGTGTGTGACAGAAGCCCAGAAAGTGGAACAGTGAGGAGGTTATAGCTATTATGTTTAGTTAAATTGTTGATACTGGCGGGATGTGGCTGAGGGCTCTTCCATCCATTCTCTCCTTGTATCCGTGGTAATGGTTCCTTGGTGTGCTCTTCTCTATTAACAAAGGTATTCCCAAAAGTTAAATACAGGGAGGAGAACTGACAGAGAAATAGTTTTATTATTTCTTCTCTTCTGGGAATTCCCTCCATCCAGAAATGTTATTTATTTAAATCAGCATTATTCCCTGGCTGGTAAATGGGCTTGAAGGGAAGGACTTGAAGACCGAGAGGCAAGTTGTAGAGTCTCCCAACAGCCATGCTTTCAGACTTACTCCAGGGAAACCATGGAGTGCAGTACTTCCAGAAGCTTCTGAAACCACATTTCCAAGACTCTTACTCCTTTCAAACCCTTTCTGAGGCTCCAGTGCTCACAGTCCCCCAGCTCTCTGCACTGCACAGATCTCCCTCCCCCAACAAGGTGAATAAAGCCTATGGCAGGTTATGTCACATACAGGGGTCGCCATCATGGTGGCCACAGATACCAGCTAAGGGGGGTATAACCTATAGCAAGCCTGCCCATCGTGGTGCTCACAAGCTGAAATTTGCCCAGAGCTTTCAGTATGTTCCTGAGGAGAGAGCTGGACACTAAATTCAGCTGGGCTGTGAAAGTCCTGAAGTCCTAGCTGCTGAAGATTCCGCATATAAATTTGAGATTATCTTCACTGATCCGCTTCATAATGTTATCAAAAGAAATCTTGACACTCAGTGGGCCCATGAAACCCATCCTCAAGTCCAGGGAGATGAGTGGACTACTCTCTGCAGGCCCGATAAGCTACAACCTTTAATGGACCACACGTTCCTCTACGCTCTTGGTGTCTGTCTGTGAGCAACCTGGAGAAGACACGATGCTTTCCAGTCCACTCTGACTGTGAATACACATAACGTTTATAGCATCTATACCTAATGAACTATTTAGGGCAATCAAAGAACATTCAAATGCCTTAATTACCACACCACAGGTGTATTGACACATGAACACAATCTCAGCTACCCAGGAGGCAGAGGGAGGAGGATTATGTATTCAAGGTCAGTTAAGACAGTATGAGAACCCCATCTAAAAATAAGAAAACAAACCATGTGCATCTTCTGTTCAACATTATACTGGGAGGTCCTGACGGTGAGGAGAGAGAAGGAGAGGAGAGAAAAGAAAGAGAAAAGGGAAGGGAGGGCAGAGAAAAGAGAAAGAGAGAAGAATAGAGGAGAGGGGCAGGAGGGGAGGAGAGAGAAGAGGGGATGATCAGGGACAGGAGGGAGGCAGAAGAGAGACAATTATTCATCCATTTTGTAAAGAAGGAAGTAAAGCATTTTATTACATGTGAAATGATCTGTTCCAAAATCTTAGCTACGCCAACAGCTACTAGAAGTAGTACAAGACTCCATCAACACTCAAGATACAGGATTGATGTAAAAAAAACCACCAAGTTTCTAATATTCCTTATCCAGAAAGAGAGGCAAATAACCTGGCTTCACAGGAATGGGGGGGGGGTGAAAGAAGTGTAGCACATAGTCTCGAAAGCATGGCTTTACAGCAGCCATTCCTGTGTGCACATTCAGACCCTCACGCTCCCTTCTTTCCACCCCATATGTTGGCCTAAGCATCATTTTTACTATGAAAACAAAAGTAGAATTTTGTTTTACAAAGTCCTTTGATCTGTTAGTAATGCTAACTGCCCAAGGCTATGGTGTTCTGAGCCTGTAGTGAACATTCTCCAATTGCTCTCCCTGAAGGTAGAGTACAGTATTAGCACACCAACACTGTAGCTCAGCAAGTCCTGTTCTAACCTCCTGTCTCTCTCTCGTGCTCTTATGGGGTAACCATACGCCTCTGGGAGTGATCGTTTTGCTTTAAGGTGTTGCTTTAGTATGGTAGGAGATGTTTTGTCCCCAATTTGAACACCCCAGGAGTTTGTTTATACAAAAATATCCTCAGAACTTTTATATTTATAGGACAGACCCCAAACCTATAAGTTTTACTTCTTTTCCAATTCACTTCCAAATTTCATGTGTTCTTTAAAAATTAATAATAAGCCCACTCAGTCCACTTAGTGTTGCCTATATATTAATGGGTATAGGACCATCTCTTGGAGCATGAGTACTTTCCCAGGGCCTGTATTCCTGAAGAAAATCAACTCTCCTTCCGCCATCAACTCTCAGCTGCCAATAGCTCTTACAGCTCTTTGGGTAGGGGTGAGACTTCACGAGCCTTTCCCCTAGCGATGCTGACACTTCACAAGCCCTTCCCCTAGTGATTCGGACACTTCACGAGGCCTTCCCCTAGTGATGCTGACACTTTTGCTGGCTCACTCTGTGCAGCTCTTGTGCCCGCAGTTCTAGATGCAAAGGCAGAAGGAAATTAATTAAGAGACGAGGAAATCATACTAAGTCTTAGGAAAACTATAGACTATTATACAGTTCCAGCCTGATAATTAGTTAAGGAGAAGCAAGAGACACTGTGAAGCTCAACACTGAAATGTTAGCCCAACATGGACCAATCTGTGAAATCTCCCAGCCTGGAACTTTCTCCTCTAGGTCTTGATAAGCACATAGCACCTTTTCGGAATGAAATGGGCCCAGAGCTGTGACTTGAAATGACTGTGTTCAGGAGATTCAGGTTTTGCTCAACCTCTTGTGTGTAAGACCTTGAATATTTAACTGGTAAAGTTTTGGAATTTATGTAAAAATTACAGAGGAGCATGTCATATCTGGAGTTTATGGCACAGTGAATGGTACAGTCAAGAATGAAGACATAATTTAGGGTAAAAACCAATAATGAGGTTCCATAAAAAAATAAATAACTATGATATGAAAGAGCCCACACCGTTTGCCCCTTCAGGCTTCCCTTCAATTTTGTGGAAGTGAAAAACAAAGGAGGCGGTAAGGAACCTCGTGCTTAATGCCCAAGCGTTCCCTGGACACAAGATTTTGTCTTCATTTTAATCAAAGAGAGCCCCTCCTCCGAAAATTATTTAAAAGGAAGGAAACAAAATTCAGCCATCTATAAAGAGCAGCGGGCAGGGGTTTGGAGCAGGCTTCCCTCTGCTGAGCCTGGCATCCTGCTGTTTTATGATGTTCTTGACTTCATTTCAAAGCTGATGTTGCTGTCTTAAAAACCCTGCCTGGCAGCTATAATTACTTCAGTTTTATTTGCTGAGAAGTCATCTCCGATCAGGTTGGATAAGTAGGTTCTGGAGTTTGCTAGTGACCTGCCACTTTCTCTTATGGGAATGAATGATATCGAAAATGAAACACAGTGAGAAGGCTGTGTGGCCGGGATTTCTGAAGCTTGGATCTTCAACATGGGGAAGTCAAGACAGGTTCGGTCCTCAGGCTGTCTTCTAGAAATCAGAAATAGTAAATCGAAAATGGCAACAGCTGTGCAGCCGCCTTGTGGGACCGGGTCAGCTGACGTGTTTGTCATGAAAGCACTGTGGATTTTCAAGGCCATGGGTGAAGTCCTTCTTTCTGTGTGGGCTTCTGGTCCACAACATGACCCAATTATCATCAATACCTTCTAGGAAACCTTGTTAGTGTTTATAAAGTATGGGTGTTAGTTCTACTTGATTGTTTTTTTCTGCAACACACATGGTTTTATTATTTCTTACAATTCCTTCTGAAGTTTGGTCTACGGGACAGAGTCTTCTGCCTTTGAATGAAATGCTAGCATTTGGTCAGAATATTCTGCTCCTTATCAAGGGACAGGTCACCTCTGACTAGTCACCTGACTCTCAAAATCATCTTTCTTCATATAAACATCCATAGTTGGATACAGAATCTGAAACTGACCCTCCAGTAATACAACTTTTGGTACTATCTGGATCTTCTTACAGCTTGACTAGTGTTACAGAAACTTATCTTGTTTTCCCTAAGCCTTATACTAGGTGAGCTGTGTGGCCAAGGAAAGAGAAGCAGGTCCAGGGTCACATAAACTTGGCTGGCACCCCCCCCCATGGCCCTGGTTGGTTCTTCCAGTGGCAGGTGTTGAAGAAGGCCTTGCTTCTCTGTAACATATTGCACAGACACCTCATGGGTACCTCATTGACACCTCAAGCTTGGTTCTCGTCACTGGAGTTGGTCTTGAGGATGAGAAAGGAGTCTTCCAAGGCTGTTCACTTGAAAGCCTCATGGCAGGCCTGGGTTTATAGGAACTTTTTGTTGGCTCCTTGTCACTAACAGGAGCATCTGAGACTGTCTTTCCTGACTTGTCTCGCATTGGCCTTTTCTGTCTCTATGGAAAAGAGAATCTTTGCCTTCTTGATAACAAGTTACAGTTAACAGATGCCATCAAGACTTTACATCTTCCACCAAAGTATCTTACTTGTTAACTTTCTTACTTGTAAGTCAGACAAATGTTTATTCTAATCCTTAAGGTGGAGAGGGCATACACCAAAGGCATTGTCCCCTAGTGCTTGGGGCATTGAAAATACAAGTGTTAGAAACTGAAAATGTGCAAACTTAATCCGCCTGTGGTACACACTTAGAGGCAGCCCTTTAGGAACTGACTATATGGGGGTCATTGGGATGCCCCAAGACTGAATCTCAGAGGCTTCAGAAGAAGAGAGACATTGGGCAAATTAACATCACGGGTATATCTTACTGTGGCTTAGCCCAGACCACTTTGAATCTCTACTAGTAAGAAGGCCTTAGCCATGTAGCCCCTCATTCTTAAATGTCCCAAACTATAAAAATACCATAAACCTGATTTATTTACAAAATTACCCAGCTTCAAGTACTCTGTTATGGTAAGATAAAGTAAACTAATACACCAAGGTATCAAGTGGAACACAAAGTTCCTCCTATCTGTGTGAAATGAATGGTGATTTCCTTTCCCTTCTCTGTGGCATAAGGCATTGCATAAATACCTGAAAATTTTCTTTATAGATATCTGTACTTGCCATTTACCTCCAAATTTTTCATATACTATATCTACCATTTCCTGTAACTGGAGGTTTCTCTCCCACCCACCAGTTCCCAAATGACCACTCAGAGGCTTAATATTAATTATAAAAGTTTGACTGATGACTCAGGCTTAGTATTAGCAAGCTCTTACATTTAAATTAACCCATTTCTATTAATCTGTGTATTGCCATGTGACCCATGGCTTACTGGTAATGTTCTGGCATCTTACTCCTCCAGGTGGCTGCTGGTGTCTCCCTGGACTCTACCTTCTTTTTGTATCTCTGTTTGGGGTTCCTGCCTGGCTCTATTCTATTGGGCTATTGACCAAATTTTATTAACCAACGGCAATTAAATATATTCACAACATATAGAAAGATATCCCACATCATTTCCCCTTTTATATCTAATTAAAAAGAAAGATTTTAACTTTAACATAGTAAAATTACATATAACAAAACATGTATCAAGCAAGAATTAAAGTTATAATATTTAGTCTATTTGTATTTGACAAAATTAAAGAAAATACTCTATCATCTATCCTTTATCAGTCTAAAGTTTCATATCTGATTTATCTTTTATCATAGCTATGGAAAACTAATTATAACTATTTTGTCTTCAACATCCCAGAAGGATATAATATTATCTAAGTAACCAGGAAGTTCATTGTAAGCAGCTTTCAAAACTCTAGAAATGACAGAGATATCTGGCTGCCTGGACAGTCACCCAAAGTTCTTCTATAATGTTGGACACTGATCTTCAGTCTACAAGCCCATAGCATCTGACAGACTTAACAATGAACCAGGAAATTTGAAAGGCTGCCCAACCTATATTGGCATATACTTTCCTCTGTGTTCTGCAGAATGTCTGGCAGTTTCTTCTGTGAAACAGGAACCCTAAAGGACTATCTGTCTTGTTTAGACAAAGTATAGCTGTCAGTTTCCTGTGAGTCCTGCATGTCCAGTGTATACAGCATACAGTTAAACAGTTCAAACAAGAGAAATTTCTTGACCAAATGGCTGGCTAGCCTTGCCACATTGAAAGCAAACTCTATAAGGAGCTTCTTCAATGCCTATAATTCTCTAGAAGTAGTTGGTGTTGCCAGGAGTAGACATGTCTCACTGTAGAGAAAAGTCTAAGTTGTTAAAACATTTTAAATGCCATATTCTGTAGGTCTTTGAAATGTTTGAAGATTACCTATCCATCTGAGATATATTGCTGCATATCTAGAAAACCTAACATGTCTGTAAGTTTAGCTATTATAGATGATTATTAATTTGTATTTCTTGACTATATATTTTTATTTATTTATTTTTATTTTTTAATTTTTTTGTTTTTTCTATTAACTATATATTTTTAAATGAGCTATATAAACATAATACTTTAAACAAGAGTATAAATATACATATAGTATGACAAAACTGACCTTAAATTTGTATCAATAAACAAAAGTCCATACCAAGGTAAATTATTTTGAGATTAAGAGTTGTTTTTTGGATTAAACTAGATTCAGTAATATACCCTTTCATCATAATTTCTATAGATAAATGGTGATCTCCTACCCCTTCTCCATGGTATAAGGCATTACATGTATACCTGAAAATTCACTTTATAGAAACCTACACTTGCCATTTACTTCCAAATTCTTCATACACTGTATCTAGCATTTCCTCATTTTGATACTATGGAGATATGCTGGCTTGTAAATGCAGTTCATAGAAATTTCTTATTTGATGCTCATCTTGGAACCTGAGTACCAATCAGTTCCTATTGTCTTGTGATTTGCATTGAGCTTAAAGAATCCCATTTTAATATGTTGTTATATTTGTATCAGTGTGTTTCTAAGATGTAGCCTATGGGAAACTACTTCACAGATGTGTTCCAAAACCTGAAAGAGAGAGAGAGAGAATTCCTGATGAGACTTCGAGTCTAACCAGTTTCATTGCATATGAGAACATCAGTCACTGTGGAATATATAACAAGAAATTCTCATTGATAACTTTTAAGCCAAATACTACTCAAATATACACCCCCAACTTAATACTAAAACCTCTCTGTTTCATTAAGTTGTACACAGTAAAACTTTCTGGATGGATGAACAAAGAAAGCTGCTGCTGAAGCTTGCCCTGGGTTAACTGAGTGTGTTCACATACTTTTCAGTTGTTGTAAATTAAAATTGTTATTCTTTCCAAGAATGGCACAGCTCTTCATAGAAATGAGCTTACCTTCATATTGTTGTTATGGCCAGTCAGTAGTGGACCCATAGAATTAAAAGATAATCATAAGTAATCTTCTTGCTCTATTTATGATAAACAGTAAAAAATAAAAGGTATTACATATATTCTACTGTAACAGAAATTTAGAGTATCCCATAGTCTGTCTAGACTTTGAGAGCTTAACTTTCTGAGACATACAGGTAGAGAATGGATTTTTTCCCTCCCGTACTTAAATTTTGTACCATCTATGTTTTTTGTTGGGAACCAGCCTAAACAAAAATATCTCTTGCCAGGATAGAGGCGTGGGGATTTAGAAAATATTAGTAAAGAATATGAAGACACAAATGAAAATAATAAAACAGAGAAACAGAATAGTATCAGGAGGAAATTCTAGTGAGTACTAAAATTCACCTGTGTTTAATTTCCAATTGCTTAAAATACCCCTGAGTCCAAAAGGTAGGAGTCAAAAAACTGCATTAACAAGATACAAGGAAATAAGAGACCCAATTGGAGGTCACAGGCTACAACCATAGTAAAACTAATTCTGTTGCTAGAACAAAACAAGTCTTGCTCACAGCCTAGACCAAAACCACTGTAGGCAAACAACTCCCTGGGTGGAATTTAAAGTTATCTCCTCAAGGGAACTGGCACTTAGTTGGATCCATAGACTTTTGTTTGTGGTAGAAACAGATCTACTTCTGTATTACTGGAATACAAGGTCTGGCTATTAGCCTCACCTGTTGACAATAACCTTGAGAGAGCAGAACTCTCTGATTTAAGTCTAAGTGAGTTCTCTGGGGTAGAAACACAACAACCTTGAAGGACTAGAGGTAAGCTCCAACTCTCTGACCTGTGGTCGACGTGGAAATAGGCTCACATTTTTGGACCTCCGCAGTTTCTGTTTGTTTGTTCTTGTCACAACTATACGCTCAATTGAATTTATTTATTTTAAATATCTCTAAACTTGGGTAGGCACAATTGACCAGTTCTTAGACATTATATTTCTCAAATGTGGATTATAAATTCCTGGATATGGAATTGTTTGCCTGACCCATCTTTTGCCTTGTATTTTAATTATGATTGGTTTTGAACTTGATTTTCCATTTCAAATTTGGCTTGTGTTTAGCAGAATGATGTTGGATTCTTGCTAAGCATGCTCCATTTTCCTCAAACTATGCTTGCTTGAGGACTCTGAGTCCTCCATTCTGCAAATCCTCTCCTCTGGCCTAGAAAGTCCTGAGTTGTGCTGATAAGTACTGAAGCTGGGGTGAGGAGCATAGTTCAGCATATGAGTGTGTGAAAGCTATGTTGCTCCACTGCCAAATAGATACTATATAGTTTATGTATTGTTCATAGTCACTGTTTTCCACTCTGCAATCAGGGTCTGTAGCTCATACCAGTTGGTCAGCCATGACTGTTCCACATGAGTTAATGAACTGAAAAGGGTAGACCCACACACATTGTGATGTGAGCGTTCACAGTTCATCTGTCTGATTTTGCCTATTGCATCTTATGCTTTGTATCAAGATAGTGTCGATTTATCCTATTCTGAATATTGTGACCACATTTCCCAAGCACTGAGTTAATGAAGACAAGGGTGGTAGTCTTAGGAAATTCAGCAGCCCTGAACAGAAGTGATCACTGATTTTCATGATGAATCAAAGGACTCATCTGAGTTTGGAAGGTGAATAATCAAAACGGAGCACATTGTTGAAGATGCAGAAAAAGACTGTGGGACTGGGCACAGTAGATGATAAAGCATGGAGACTGGATTGCACAGTTCTGATATGAAACAGACGATCACTGCTATACGGTCTCAAGCTTTCTTGTCTCCCAAGCAAGCAATGCTCAGGTGACTATGGTACCTGCTGGATTGTCTTGAAACAGCACCCAAGTCAGCATTGTCACGTTGTGTAATTACTCTCTAAAGGTGATTAAAGTGATATTTCTAGTTCCTGGCTTGCGGTTGCGGTTAAAATGTCCAAGGGCAAACAAGGGGGAATCTCTGGGTGACGATGTATTGACCTCCTACTCAGTGGAGTTCACTGTGCCAGATCTGTCCAACCATGAAACATCAAATTATTTCTCAAATTATCAAGATGCTGTTCCCTCTAGCACTTTATTACTTGACCTTGGAAAATGGAGCGCTAATGGTCTTTTCAATTTTTATGAAGATTTCAATAAGACTTAAAACATTGTTAATGTTCTTTCTAAACCACAAGAGGCTTTTATGATCTGTGCGTGTGCATATATCCTGCATGTGTGCCTATGATTCTGGATGTGTTCACATGTATATATAACTTGTATGCAGGGAATAATGTGAATGTACATGTTGGGTAATTCTAGCCATTAGAAAAACTCCTTGCCAAAGAAAAGGAAGAGATATTGGCAGCTGAAAATCTTCTACTCCTTGCCCACGAGGGTGGTGCAAAGAGGTGTGATGATACATTTACCTGTGAACCAAGGTTTTGGCATTAAAGGCTCTGGGTTACTTTCCACTTCCTCAGACATATAGAGGTAACTTTGACTTTATAGAAAAGGAAGGTATTTTAAATATGTTTGTCTATCTGTCTGATGTAGAATCTATGTTAAAATATTGCCTAAATCATCTTGTGAATGTGTGGAATGAGAATAATCTTCTCTAAATTTAGAGTATTTCGAGGAGAATGGAGAACAGAGTTGCAGTAAAACAGAAGTTTTTATGTCATGTCTGCAAACCTCCACCATCTTTGTAGAAGTCATAGGAGCCTTGAAAAAGTTAACCATTTACCCCAGAGTTGCCCCCAGGGTTGTGCAAAAAGTAACAAAGATACAGATTTGAAAGAAAAAGGCTCGGGATTTGGAAATATGGCTACTACCAGATGGAAAAGCGGAGAAAAAGTCACCAGGATAGCCAGGATAAACAGGTCTCTCTCTGCTTGTTTACTCTGAGACTTGCTTGGGATCCACCCTTGGTTTAGAAGTTTCAATTATCTCTTTGCTTCAGAGCCACTGCTCCAAGAAGGAAAAGTTTTGCTTGTGGTGGCATCTAGTGCTTCACTGTGCTTTGATAAATGATGGACATATTAAACATGACTCACCAATATGCTCTTTCTAGCCTCAGAAGCTCTGATTGACATGCTGCTGGCCTGCCTAGAGCAGCTATGCAGATGCAAAGGAGAACGAAACATATGTGGGAACCTGGAAATGAAAATATCAAGATTTAAATTCTTTCTGCTGCCAGAAAGTAGATTTCTGTCTTTCATGTTGGGATGCTGAGTTGATTGAGAGTTTGGCTTTGACACCCAAGTGGTACAGTATAGTGTGTGGGCTTATTTAGAAGCCAGATTAAAGTCACACAGAAGTTAATGGTCAGAGATCTCAACTTTACTATTGCCTTGAGGAACTGAGGATCCTAAATCTCATAAACAATTCAGAGACATTAGTGGGAAAGGAGGTGAAAATAGATTTGTGTGTCCTGGGTGAATACAAAGATTTCACTGTTATCTTTATTATTCACAAGCAATAACTGTTTCTAGTGCATTTTGTTTACTTTTTTAGAAAGTACCCACACATACAAGAACACATATGCAGAAAGAACATGCAGTAATATAAACCTCAAAATTTAAAGATCAGATCAAGCTTCCAAAGCTGATCAGAAGGACAGAAACATTTGAAAATATTTGTATATCTTCATGTATTTACTTCATCCCTATATTAATTACTGTTAACTGCTGCTATTAATAACTGAAATGGTAGTAAAATAATATGTAATTTTATAAGATACTATTTTTATATATTATGTTAAGTAACAGTTTTTGTAATTATGCTATATATAAAACATATATAATGTATATTTTTTTCTTGTTATAAATTTTATGTGTATTCCATGTTGCTGTTCAGCTACACCCTTGGTTGGCTCCCTTTCGCTTGCTTGTGCTTTCTCTCAACATAGTTTGTTTTGAGGTAGATCGGCAACGCATTCTCATTAATTGTCTGGTCCTTGCGATTTTCTGCCCTGGTCCCTAATCTTCTTTTCAGCCTTAGCTGTTACAGGTGAGAACTCAGTCAGTCAATACTTGCTAAAGCTTTTGCATTGCATCTAGTAATCTTTTTGTTTGAAGTTTCCTTTTCTTCTTACACATATCCATTTAAGTGTGAGAGGGGCAGACTTGTTCCCTTGCACGTGTGGAATCCAGAGGGCAACCTATGGGAGCTTCTCTCTTTACATGTGCGGTCCTGGGGATTGAATTCTGGCTGCCTGACTTGGTTGGTCTCAGGCCCTTTTACCTGCTGAGCCATCTTGCAGTACACAGCTCACTTTTTGACTGTGCTAATTGCAATAAAAAATTTTAAAAAATGAGACAGCATCGAGTTTTTAATATCCGAAGAGCTAAAATAGAGTTACACTATCCATCCATCAAAGCAGTGAGGGGTTCATCACCACTCTGGGAGATCTAGAAGTTAACTAGAAACTGGGACTTCTT
Organism: Microtus ochrogaster; assembly: GCF_000317375.1. Classification (NCBI taxonomy): domain Eukaryota; kingdom Metazoa; phylum Chordata; class Mammalia; order Rodentia; family Cricetidae; genus Microtus; species Microtus ochrogaster. The sequence continues at coordinate 4,157,538 of NW_004949119.1, forward strand.
TTAAAATATGCTTCAAGTAGTTTGCAAATGAAGCTTTTACGTTGGTCATTCTGCCCATCTCTCACCTTCTCTAAACAACCCATGAGTTTTCTGTTTTCTTAAGCCCTTACAATATGTCATTTCCTTACTATTGATTTCTACTTACATGCAAAAGCAAATCCTCCACGGCCCACCCTCACATGCCATAAGCCTCTCTGTGCCTATGACATCATATTCCCACAGCTGTCCCACATGGGAATCCAGCTTACACCTCCACATACTTCAAGTTCCAATGACAGAGTCCATCCATTCACGCAGGCTTTTTTAGATCATTTTTTGAATACTCATCTCTCTGTACCCTTAGATTTCTTCCTCTTCTGTCCTCTGCTTGTCAAGTTTTGTATGTGAAGTGCAGTTCAGACTTCCTTCTTCCCTGTGTCTCACCAACTGCTGCTAACAAAGGCTATGGCAATCGTAACTATTCACTGAAGACCACCAATTGGTTCGTATAAATGATGGTACATGAAACACATGGAGTGGCCACATGCAGAGAGGTCTCCTCCATCTTTCCTCTGGACGACTGTTCACGGGGATGACAGGTCACAAAATCCTTGTTTAGGTGGGGAAAGCAGAAAGCAGAAAAATAGTCACCCAAGGCCTCCCTCATTAGTGAAGGCCTTGTTCCCTTGAGTAGGGGCTCCAAACAGCATCAAACTCTAAGACATATACACTCACATAAAACATGTACACACACAATAAGAAGGATTTAGACTAGACAGTCTTCATAAATTTGATGTCAGTACTTTTTGACTGCCTAAAGTTAGAAAATTAGTCACTAAGTATCTATTTATGAGTTGAGAATGAATTACACACACACACACACACACACACACACACACACACACACACACACACACCAAAAAAACCTCAGGGATTTTTTTCCCACCCAATACACCAGTCCAATGAAAATTTCTAATCACTTGGTGGTCATCGTCTTGCAAATGAAACACAGCACAGACGCACTGTCTGCTCCACTTAAATTTATGAAAAGCCACTGAAAGAAAATGTAGGAAGGAAATGAGCCATGGTGCGGCTTTGTGTATGCAGGGAGGGAGGGGAGCTGTGGCTAGCTTGGCTTGCTCAATCCCTCGGATTCTCCAAGCCAAGAGAAAATTTATCCTCTTCGACTGAGACAGAACTGTACTCCTTTTGGTCATTAATCTGTGAAGTTGATGTCTGCCATGGTAATTCATCAAACATTTTTGCGGGGTGAGTCTGGTGGTTGCCTCCTGGGGCATTTGCCTTTGAAATTCAAAGCAAGGTTTTGTCCCCTGGGGAAAAAGTGGCTTTATTGCTTGCTGCTAGCACATCTGGATGGGGAGTTGCTGCCCTGTCCCTGCCTTTGCCTGTGCCTAGTACAGTATGGGCAAAGCAGCTGTCTTGAGGAACTACCTGTGTCCTTATACCTATCCAGGCTGTGAACTGTGGAGAGGTAGTCACTCTTCCTGAGGGAACATTCCCTGTGTTGCCTTTGAGCCCAGAGAAAGGGCAGGCACCATTTTGGTGTTTTTTTTTTAATTTTTTTAATTTTTAAAGCAAAGAGTCAGTATAGTAACCATTGTGAATAACGAGTGGAATCCTAAAGTTATGCATCTTCCCAATTGGAGGACGGTTCTAGAATCTATAGATCGGATCCAAATTTGCAAGTGTGTGATCTTATGAGAACAGGTGTTCTATAGTGAGCTAGCCCTCTGGTGCTGAGCTAGGAGGTCCCTCTAGAAACTCCCCCGAGTCCCTTAGCTGCAGACTTCCTCTAAATCTCCCAGGCCTCTTGTGGCTTGGCCCTGCTCCCTCTGTAGGCTCTTGTACTGGGACAGCTTCTGTGGAAGCATAGGTACAGAAGCTGCCCCTCAGTTTCTTGATAGCTTCGTCTCCTTCATGTAGTGCTCTGGGCCCTGACTGGGAGATCCTGCCCAAACATCTTTGTGAATTTGCCTTCTTTTGTCAATGAGCTTTGTAGCACACCTAGCACATCCACCTATCAGTCACTTGCTGCCATTGTCAGCCTACCACCTTCTGCGGGACACTTTGATGGCTCACATTCTGTTTCTCCATATATCCCCTCTTCCCTGTATCAATTATGGATTTTATTACTGTGACAAAATACCCGATGAAAGCAATTAAAAAAAAAAAAAGTCCATCCTGGCGGGGAAGCCCTGGTGGTGAAGCCCTGGTGGTGGGGAGCTCGGGTCAGCTTGTCACATCTGATCCCAAATGAGTAAGCCAAGAGGGTGGAACACTGATGCCCATCTCAGATTCTTCTTTATTATTCAGTCTTAGGCCACAGCCCATGGATTGGTGCCATCCTCATTCAGTCTGGGTTGTTTCTGCTGGGTTTAATCTTTCTGGAGACACTGACACAGACACACCCAGAGGAGGCATGTTTCTATGGTAACAGTGAAGATTAACCATGATACTTCCCTTCCCTCCATCCCTTCCTGCCTTCTCTCTGGGCCTCCTCTTCTCTTTGTCCTTTCTGTCTTATTTCTCATTCTCTCTCTACCCTTCCACCCTTTCCTTCTCATCCCAGATCTGCCTCCACTAAGTCAGCTCCTAAAGAGCAGCAGCCTGAGCCATCCTGTGTGCTATGATCTGTCAACAGCGTATGTTCAATCATTTCTCTCAAATGAGTGCTTCTCTTGTTCTTTTAATATTTGGCTGAAGGCAGAATGCCATTTGCTATCATCTATCTATCTATCTATCTATCTATCTATCTATCTATCTATCTATATTACTTTTTATATTAACACATTCTTAGATTCATGAATCGTATGTGTAATTCATTCTTACATGTTTATCTTTTAATCAGTTTCCTAAGCCAGTTGTTATTTCTTAAGTATCTATTACATTAAATATGATGTCAGGATAATACATGTGTTAGAAAAATTTCAGACAGGTAAATTACATAATTAAATGGTAGAACATATACCCCAAAAAAAACCCTCCTGTTTTGCAATACATGTTTGGCTAACTTCCTTTTTTTTCTAGCCAAATGGATTTCTTTCTACTTTGACTGCATGCACTCGGTAAGTTTCAGTAGCCCACAGAGGTGCTTTGTGTCTGTTTAAATCATTACTTTATTCTAAGTGTATGGGTGGTTCAGTGACTCATTACTTTATTCCAAATCAACCCATCTATTGGTCAGTCTGTCTGTCTGTCATCTAATATCTCTGTCTGTCTGTCTGTCTGTCTGTCTGTCTATCTGTCTCTCATCTCTATCTCTTTCTGTTCAGTTGTGAATATTTTGGGCATCCTGTGAGGCAAGCTGAGGACTTAACTCCCGACCAAGATCTCTACCACTCAACCGCTCTCCTCTGTCTCCTGAGGGCTTTCCCTCTAGCATGTAAATTCTTGGTCTTGGATCTTCCATGCTTTGTACTGACCGTTGTAAGTCCCGGTCTCCATCTTTGGAGACCCTGTCCCTGTGTCCGCCAAGCCTTGACCCTTCCCTGGAGGGGGGCCAAGACAGCCTATCAAAATCTTGACCACTCCCCCAATCGAAAGTTCCCATGTGGTCTCTTTCCTGTACCCCTTCCCCAGTGGTAGCATTTGCAGCTTCCCGGTTCCCCCTCAGGGGCCACCCGAGAGCACACGAATCCCATTAAACTTGGGTATTTTTTAAGTTGCTGTGATTTGGCTTGATTGGAATTTTTGCATCCGCAGAGAGCTTGCCTTAGGAAAATTCCTAACAACTGTAACTTTGACTAGATCAGTATTCCCACCATGTGTATCTTGAAAAACACAACTCACCTCAAACTTCCCTGAGAAAGAGCGTGTATTTTAGAATCCTTCTAGGGCTTTGCCGGTATCACTAGTGTCATAGCTAATGAGAGAACATTATAGCAGTCAATAAATTACCACTGATTGATAGGTGTAGAAACTGGCTCGTCAGTTCCAGACAGTTTGCTTAAGCAAACCAGGGCTGGTCAAAGACTGTTGGATGTTCAGCCTCCCCACAGATCAAGTCCAGGGGAAGCTTCAGTGAAAGGTGCTGAAAGGCAAAAATCCCAGCAGCGGGGCTATTATTAATCTACGTAAGTAATTAAGTGTTGTCCGGTGTTCGATTGGACGGGAAATCCTACTTTTCAACCCTTTCCTATTGGAATGCCCAAGAGGCTGTCAGCAAGTAAGAGGAAATGCGGAATTGGCTTTCAGTTGCCCGAGGAGAGGAGCTTAAATTCCTAGATTTATGGCTGTTTTACCTGCAACTTTTTATTTTGCTTTTACTTTTATGTAGCGACTGAGTGAACTGTAATTCAGTTGGTGCTCCTTAAGCAGTTGAAGGGCACTCTAAAAATAAGAACCAACCACTTTATCTGTGCATGTGCGCCGTGGTCTTTATTGCATTCTTCATCACAGGCAGGGTCCTAGGAGCCCCACAAAGGTGTGATCCTTTCCGAGGGGGGCTTAGAGTAAAAGAGGCACCGTTTGTGGTGTGAATGGCCCACCTGAAGTCTCTGATCTCAGTAGAGAAAGTGGCAGGCAGAAGATGGCTAGGAATCTACTCTGAACTGACCTAACTGGTGTGCCATCTGGTTTCCCATCATTTCTCCCCACGCCTATGGAAATCGGTGAACTTCTCTATGGAGTTAGCTTGGGCATCCTTAGGAGAGGCTGTGCAGCCTCACACTAAAGTATACACTTTCAGTTTTGAAAATATTTTTTGCACTTGTCTTCCACACACACACACACACAAAAGGCAAATCCGTGTTCTTGTGTCTAGTAAGTCAGTGGGCTGAACTTTGTACCTTTAGTCTCTGAATCCCTTACAAAAATAACCATTCAGACTATCCAAGTGAACTCGGATATCTAAAGATCAGAGGGACAACGAAGAATTCTCTCATCCCTTCCGAGCAGGCCTTCGTTTCTGGAAAGCCTTTCAAGTCCTGTGTGTCTCTCACATGCCACCTCCCCTTCTTGCCTCACCGGAATTCTCCCCCAGCAACTTCCTGCTGGCTCATTTACCACACCCCTCCTTCTCAGCAGAAATTCCGCTTAACGAGTGGGCAACCTCATTCTCCACAGTTGGATTTAAAGTGTGAGTCTGCCTTGTTGACCTTAAATACTATTAGAGTTCCACAGTGAGTGACCAGTGAGGACTGCACTGTGAACGTGTCTTCCATAACGCATTTTGGTTTTGGTAAGTTTTACTTCAGGAAGTATTCAATGGTAATAGTTGAAACAAAGATGATAAACCCAAGAAGACTTTGAACGCTTGATTAGACCCTTACAAATATGAAATTTCTTCCAGTCTAGTGTCAGTTAATAATGGGAAATTATTTTAAATGATTTTATGTGCCTGTTATTAGAAATGCTTGCTTTTGTATTAGGTTTTTTTTTTGACATTTTGGAATTGTCTGGGGAGTGAAGGGCCTAGGTTGAGAGAAGGAAGCGGGGAAGGAAAGAGAATGTGGTTGGTATATAAAATGAATAAAAAATTTAAAATTTAAAAAAAATCATATAAAGAGTAAACACACATTTATGAGTTGTAATTTTTAAAAAAGAAAGTTATGCCATTTTATAAATCCCTATTCCCTCCAATTATCTTCATTTTTTCTTTTATATTAATGTCACCTAAACTCAGCTAGAATATTATAATGCAGAGTCCATATGCTAATATGCCCTTGGCCTTTATGTGAGGTACAAAGTAGGTGTTCCACAATTACTTATGGAAAGTATAAGTGAGTGTGTTACCTTAGAGCCCAATCAGAGTATCCATTGAAGAAAGTATTTAGACACCTCCCCCCAGCGCCCAGATACCAGGTTCGAACGTTGCTAACCTGTTTTCAGGTTATACGAATAGATCTAGTTTTGATGATAGGGAAATTTGTTGGATGAAAAGAAGTGTGTGCAACAAGAGGGGTCCATAAATGGATACCTTTACACTGACTGCTTATGGGATAATTATTGAGGGTAAAATGAAACTTTTAGCTTTATTTGGTAGCTGACATCTTACTAGAGAAACATGTTATCTGTGCTTGAAAGACCACAGGATAATTTCATTATTATGTCGTACTCTATGTATGAGATTCAGAATTTACCATGAATATATTAAAATAATATTTAAATTCCATAAAATTTGACAGACTTTGTAATATGGAATATATACATTTTAAATATATAGTATCTGTAATATTATAAGCGAAATTAAGAAAAATATGTTGATATATTGATAATATTTTATAGTATCACTAATGTCTTTATTTCCTGTGAATAGGAAGAAGTTTTATGATCTATTAGTAAAAAGAAAAAATGATTAAAGATGTGACTATGCAAAACCCAGAATTTTTTGTAGGTGAGCATAGGAAGTTCAAAGTTATTAGAATGAAATGACTGAAAATAAAACTGACAGTTGAGTAGCTATAAAATTTGGAATTAAAAAGAAATATTAATACTTTTTGGATAGGATGATACTATCTTTCATATATTCTCTTTCCAGAAGTAATTTATTTTGATGTTTCTAGAAAGCAATTTATAATACTTATTCTCTGGTTCATCAGTTCCATTTTTAGGACATGATCAAAGGTACAGTTAAAGGTGTATGCAAGAGGCTAGAAGTAATTCATCATAGCATTGTTTTATTAAGGACAAATTATGATCATTCCAAATACCTAGAAACAGGCAAAATAGTCACATGTGATATATTTAGCCATTAATTATTCAAACTGCAAAATTGACTTAAAAACAATGCCATGCAGTTATGGGTTTGATATTTAAGCAATGCCATGTCCAAACAGGTATATAGAATATCGCCATTTGGTGAACACTCGCAAGAGTTGGCGGACATTGCTGGGCATCAGCAGTAGTTTTCACATGAGACAGACTTGGAGCGGTTTTGACCAAGTCAGACCTCCTGCACGTGTGGTCTTACATGCGCCATGCAGGAGTTCAGTGTATTAGTGTTGGAAAGGTAGTTGATTTCAAGGACTTCTTTTGCTCTTTAAAACAAAAAACCTTTATATTGTGGATCTAGCTCTATGCTACATCCTGGCTCATGGCTCTCAGAACTAAATGAGGGATAAAGCTATATCATAGACATCTAAGGAATATGTATTAACATAGCAAGTGCATTGATAGTATAATACCAAGGATATAATGAATGATGGTGATGTACCAGAACCAGTTGCTGTGCCCCCAAATACATAAAAACATTCCTGGGGACAGTAGCCATATACTGTCCTTGTCGTTCTATAGGTCAGGGATGCAGAGTGAAAAATAGTAGTGTCCTTCATGCCCTTGTATCTTCAGCATCCCCTGGGAAGACTTGGATATGGAGATGGCCGACAGGAGCTTAGACTCATCATCGGGATCATGCTTAGCCATGTATATATGAGGACAGAGAACCCTCTGAATAAAGTTTCTCACTGAGTGAGAAGCATGTGCCCTGTGGTGAGGCTTCTCCAGGGTTTGGAAAACTCACTGTAGTAGGTAGGACTTCTCGGGCAGGGAGGAGCACTTTGCAGCCCCCAAATTCCAGCGACAAGGCAGAATCCATTGTCAGAAATTTATTGGACTTAGCTGTGGAAGTCATGTTCTCATCCAGACTCAAGTCCCCATGCCTGCATGGAGAGCTCTTGACTGATGAAGCCGTCTCCCCGATAATTTTTTTTTTTTTTAAAGATAACTGCTTTTGAAGTCAAGATGGCTCCTCAGGTTAAGTCACTTTCTTCTAACAGTGATAACCTGAGTTCATTCCTAGAATCTATGCAAATGTCTGCATATGTATGTGTGTATATATGTGTTTGTTTGCATTTGTATGTGTGTGTGTGTGTATGCATGCATACACACGGCTGGAGATCTGTGGGGAGTGAGCCATCAGAGTGTTGGTATTTTCTAGCTTATTGAGAGTTATTCTTAGCACAGAATGGTGTCCTCAGCTGACAGTCCAAGCAGCAGTTTTAACATAGCTCCAAAAAAAGAGAGGGAGGAATCCAAATTCTAGTAGTACTGGAAACTCCTTGCTTAATCCATTTAACTGTCTTTCCAGTACTGTTTTGTATTGCTATCAGTGCCCGGAGCTTGCTGTCCACTGCTCTCTTGGTACTCCCCTTTGGAAGAGAAAGGCAGCAAGAACAACCTCGTTCTATGCTTTAGTCCAAGGCAACAGACATTTTCCACTTGATGGGTCTTAAAATGTATTACTTTAAATTGCTTTCAATGACAATAAAGCTTTTTATACATATCTATCATGGATATTTTGAAAAATGTTTGAGTAAATAAGAGTACAGAGTTCTGAACAAATGTTAGTAATTGTTACAGATGGCTAAATTGAGCTGGCTCATGTGTACATCATCTGACATGCTGGGGTCTGTGTGAGATTATTTAAAAATTACATTCTCAGGACTGGAAAGATGGCTCAGTGGTTAAGAGCTCTGGTTGCTCTTCCAGAGTACCTGGGTTCAGTTCCCAGCAACCACAGGGCAGTTTGCAACTGTCTGTAACTCCAGTTTTAGGGGCTCTGTCACCCTCATACCAATGCACATAAAGCAAAGCTAAATAAAGTACTAATATTTTTTTTTTTTTAAATTGCGTTCTCAGAGATTTCCAAAAGAACAATATGTCATTGCTAACTGCAGCCACCAAATTGTAGAGCAGCTGTCTTCTTGCCTTACTTCTCTAGTCTACCTGAAATTAACGTTCTTTGACCTATATCCCCACCCCCACTCTCGCACAAACACCCCCGTGCCTGGTAACATCACTGTCCCCAACTACTGCTGGGAGGTAAGCATCCAGATGCTGCCTCGCAATGAGATCGTGCAGTGCTTGGCATCCAGTGCCTGGAATTTCACTCACCTTAGCTCCCTATTGGCTTGTCTTCCGGTGCTGCGAATGAATGAGAGGCCTCCTTTCTATTGTGACAGAATAGTAATAGCTTCTTGTGTGCAACTCTTATGCACACATTTTCATCATCCATAAATAATCTCATTGCATTTAGGCTGATCCCATAAATGTGGACTTGTGTGAATAATATAGCATTAACAATGGGAATGTAAACACACACACACACATACACTACTTGGATTTACACTTCTGAACAGAAGCCTGGTAGTAGTTGTCATAGCTGTTCTTCTCTTTGCTTTATCAACTTGACACACATTTAAACATCCCTGCAAAGAGGGAATCTCCACTGGGAAATTGCCTTCTGAATACCTTGTGGGTGTATCTGTGGAGGGTTCTCCTGATTATTGATTGACGTAAAAGAATCTAGTCCACTGTGGATGGTTCCATCTCTAGGCAAGTAGACCTAAGCCATGTCAAAGAGGTAGCTCAATTCCTGTGTTTTTGTTTTTCTAATCAGAGGGACGTGAGCCAGTGTTTTATTCTATAACAGCTATGCATATTTATACCACCTTCCTATAGTATGTATAAAATGCCATTCTCTATATCCTTCTCAATTCCTGTGTATTTGTTTTTCTCAGAGCTGTTCCAGAAGGTACAAGATAGTGTCTTCCTGTGCATTTTCCTGATGGCTACCGAGGTTGCACATTTTTTTTTTTTTTTTTGGTTTTTCGAGACAGGGTTTCTCTTAGGTTGCACATTTTTCACGTACATTTTAGTCACATGGTTTCTTCTTAGAAATGTCTGTTCAGGTATAGCTTTTATGTGTATGTACATTTCATGTGTGTCTGTATGCGCACATGGATGTAAGGAAAAGCTGGAGGTGGACACCTGGAGTCTTCCTCGATCATTTGCCGCATTATTTTTTGAGATGAAGTCTCTTCTGAATCTGGAGCTCTGTTTGTCATTCGGTTAATCTGAGTAGCCTGTACATCCTAGGGATCTGTCTGTCTCCACCACGCCATCAGTCCTGTGTGGAGTGAGCCATCACCCCAGACCACTTCAGCCTTCTCAACTGGGCTGTTTTCCTATTGAATCGTGTGGGTCCTTATACATCTCAGACACTAAAGTTTTAGTGCTTGTGTGTTTATCTAGTCTTTCCTCCCATTTCACGGGCTGCCTTCTGTTTTCTTCTAGAAGTTTCACAGTTTCAGATCTCAGGCTTTAGGCTTTAAACTAGTTTGATTTTGATTCTTAAATATTGTGTGATCTAAAGGTCTAATTTAATATGTCTGTGTGAATAGTTTTCCCAATATCATCTACTGAAGATGCTGTTCTTCTTCCATTGTATGTTATGGCACCTGGGTAAAATGTCAATGGACTCTAAATATGTGGATTTATTTTTGGATCTTTCACTTACGGCAATACTCTGTGGTTTTCCTTTTCTCTTTTAACGGTTGTTTAATAGGCAGGCTCTTACGATGTTGCCAGGATGAGCCTCGAACTCATGCTGCTCCAACCTCCTTACAAGCTGAACTACAAGTACGTATCACTACAACTATTTTGATCAATATTTATTGATGATTCTTACATTTGATGGGACAAAGGGCACAGAGGCTCCCCCCCCACACTTCCAGTGCTAATCTAATTCAGTGAAAACTCTCTGAATGTTAGCAGTGGTAAGGGAACAGCAAGGAACTATTTTGTTTCAATTAAGATAAAACTTCAATGTTGCCACATGATAGAAATGGGCAGTAGACTAGTCTACCATGTAGACTACTGAGCAACTGAAATCAATGTCCTGGGATCATTGCCTTCAGAGGCAGAAGAAAATTAAGTTAGAACAAAGTCAGCGTATGAATACTTTATGTGGCCAGGACATGGCTCAGCAGCCAATTTTGTGCCAAGCCATCCCAACAACTGGATTTTGTTGCCTGGATCCCACATAAAAAGTTGGATGTGGTGTCATGCTTCTGCAATCCTAGCATTCCCATGACAAGATATGAGGTGGACACAGGAGAACAGGTCCAAAGCAGACGTGCCAGCTAGCCTGAGCACATAAACACAGCAGAAACAGCAAGCAGGACACTGCCTAGCAAGGCAAGATGAGGAACTTACTCCTGAATGGTGTCTTCTGATCTTCACACGTGGGAGCCTATAGGTATGAATGAACACATGTGTACACACACAAAATAGAAAATGAGCTCTTCATAGCTCTTGTTTTTTTTTGAGGAATGGTATTCTTCTAATTGCCAAGGACTTTTTTTTTTAAGCTGTAGTAAAATGATATACCACTGAGTTGAAAATTAGCCAAATGGAGATTATTTTGGGCACTGTGGCAAGAAGGTGTGTGTATCTTCCTGAGAACTGGGAGTATGGACAGGGTTTGTTAACCCCAGGGTTGCATGAAGAACACTGTTAACCTCAGTGTGGTAATCACTTAGTCACCTACTTGTCCCTGTGATGATATAGTTGATAACTAGTCAGAGTCAGCTTTCTGATGGCCAAGCCGCTCTGGGGTAGGAACTTTCTCTGAAGTTAAGTGCGGGGCACGGGGAGGGGGCTCTTTACCAACATCTTCAAGAGAATTCCTACCACTAGTGAAGTCACTCCAGTCCTGCTGTTCTATTGTTAGAGTTAATTTTAGGAAGGGCACCATCATTGTCTGCTCTCTCTTTGTAGCTGACTGTGGGAACATGTGCCCAGACAGGCTTTGGACAGTAGGTCCCCAAACTCAATCTCCCCCACAGAATTCCACCAATCGTCAAGTCCTGAAGTCTGTCAGGCATTGCTACACGTGACACACTAAGTCAGACTCAAATCATGCAATGAAAGAGGTGGGGCTTCTGTTTTCTTTTGTGCTTCCCTCCAGGCTGCTTTGCTGGAAGCACTACAGAAAGTCAAGGCAGGATTCTGTGATCTATACATAGTGTTTCTAAACTTCCTATTAAAGCTAGCATATCCCTCTGACCTTGAAAGGGCAAATAGATGTTCCTGGGATTAAATAAGGCACCGTAGAACACCAGAGAGAGAAAGTGAGTAAAATCTTCTTTGGTGTGAAGCGTGGCCATCCTGAATGGGTCTAGCAGTCTTGTGTCCAGAATCAACTCCGAGCTCTCAGCCCTGCTCAGTGGACCACTCCATTGTCTTAACCTTGCTATAGCTGCATTTCCACATGCCACACATCCTTGGACACACAGCCCAACAATCTAGGTTAGAACTTCCCCTGTAGTTTAACAGACAAATGAAGTCCTTGCCCTTAGAGCAAGCAACATGGGTGATCTATGAGAATGAAATGCACAGTTGTCTCTCAGAGGGCTTCCCTTATGTGTCACAAATGTTGTCACCTCATAACGCTGACAATAGTCTCTGATGAGCACATTGTCCTCATACCACAAGAGTTAGAGTTGTTTGTGTTCTCAAGCAGATGTAACGCTCCCCCTTTCCTCGTGTGTGTGGTGTTCAGCTTGGATCCCACTGTTATTTTCCCCTTAATATAATGCTGACATTAGGTGATTCCAGCCAGATCAGCAGATTCTTTGAGAAGTTTCTTTGTAAGATCTAAATTCTATCTGCTGCCAAATAGTCAATAATTGTTTATTAGCTGTATGGATATTTTATAGCACTTAATAATCAGAAAAAACTAGTGTTCCTGGAGAGATGACTCCATGTTCTGGGCACTTACTGCTCTCACACAAGAGCCAGGTGTGCTTCCTAGCACCCACCTCAGGTGGCTAACAACCATCTGTAACTCTGGATCCAGGGCATCCTACCCACCTTTGTGGCCTCTGTGGGACTTGAACACACATGAGGCATAGACATAAATGCAGGGAAAAAAAACTCATACTCATAAAAATAAATACATCTTTAAAATTAGAAAAGGAAGTGACCTTCATGTGAAAAATAAATCTAGAAATTATTTAGTGGTGATAAAATATAAACCATCTAACTAAGAGTCGATGCTATGCAAGAATTTTATTTGGGGGCATGCTTGATTTTAAAATCTCCTCTAAAAAGAGAAGATGGGAATTAAATTAGTGAGCTGGAATTGGCATGTCTGCTGGGAGTTTTAAAATTCTATCATGGGCTGTGATTTTTGGCTTGGAAATCCAGATGATTTCTGACTGGGGAGGTTGGCAGGAGGCTGCCATGTTTTTAGAGAAGGTTTTGCTCTTGTGCCTTGATGATTGGATCCCCCCACTTGGGGTCTTCCTCACTAGTGGCTTCAGATCTGAGTGACTAGGGAGTATAGTAACCGCATGTGCAATAGCAATACCAAGCACACAGCTGTGAACCCTGCACACTCAGTCTGCCTGCTTCTCTAGCATATTTAAGCTTCTTGTCTTGCTTTAAAGAACAGCTGAGAAAAGAGAAACATACCCCAGATGACTAGAGCCAAGCAAACCACAAGCACAATATGGTGGAGTTGGGGGGTGGGGGTGGAGTACCAAGGGGGAACAGAAGGAATGCCTCTTTATTTTCTGGCAGGGAAATAGTTAACGGCAGGAAGACTTTTGAGAAGTGGCATGACCAGAGAGTCTGTGAGCATCAGAAGTCACAGTCAGATATGAGAGGAGAGCAGGGAATGGGGGAGGAGACAGCCAGAGGGGCGGTGTTCTTTCTCTGTAACTACTGGGCAGGGCAGTGCAGGTGCATACATTCGTACCTAGCGCATTTCTTTCGGTCCCCACTGGACCCGAAGGAGCATCAACCACCACAATCTTGTGCTTTCTTTCTATGTACTTCTGAATTAGCAAGATGTCAGGGACCTGGAGGGGATACGGGAGTAAACCAAAGAAATGATAAAAGAGCTGAAGAAGCCACAGATTCGGTGGGTGTTTCCCCTCTGCACCAGCAGCGCTGCCGAGAAAGACAGTCAAAAGACTAGATAAGTGTTGTTTTGCCCAGGGCAGACAAAAAAGGTATGGGTTAACATGTCTCCTCTCGAGTTTCCAGCAACCAATACATTTTTGAGTCTTTTTCCTTCCAAGTGGACTGTCAGTAAATACTTTTTAAAAAGCTTTATTGAAAACTGTGACCTCAAATTTATTTGTAGTTTTTTTCAATGAGACTGAGTAATTGCAGACTCCCGTCGCTGCAGGCTCCGGTGAGTTTCAAAGCGGCCTTCACCACTTTCCCACCTCCACTCTACCCAGGGAAACAGCCTCTCTTCTTCCTTGCCAACTTGTCTGGAGACTAACAGGGTGATTGAAACACCGCCCCCCTCCCCTCTCCCCATCAGACACACATCACCTCCCCTGCTTGTTTCTGGGTTCTTTTGGGTTTGTGAGCAGACTCATTTTATTAAACCATTTTTTCAGGGGACAGATGGGAAATCTACCTTTCCCATTAGTCACCAGAAAGCGACCCCAGCAGCTGTGGAGGGAATTGGTCAAGCTGTTGCTACCAACTAGGCCAGAGTAGAAAACGACACCAAGCCGTGTCACAAGATCCCAGGCATTCCCAGAAGCTCTGAACTGCTGAAGCCTTGTGGTTAGCTACCCATTGGTTGACTGAGCTCCTTCACAGGAGCCAAGGGTGAGGCTCTGTGAGTCTAGGCAAGCAGTAGGACAAGGGCTGCTTACCATTTGCCATCCATGTTTAATTAGTTTCTTAACATTGTGGGGGACACATGAAATAAATAAGGCCAACTGACCACTCTATAATTTGTTTCTGAAGCTTGGCTAGACATAAAAGTCTACCTTCCAAAACCACACAGCATGATTTATTTTCTGAATCCCTCTCGGCACCAGGTCCAGGCTAACCTTGAGTGGAGAGGCTGTGCCTGCTCTTCCTGGTGTGGTGGTCACAGTGTGTCCTTTCTTGGCAGTGGCTGTGGACCCAGCACAACAGAGCCATGAAAGGCAAGTGGATTAATCATCCTGAAGGCATGCTAGGCTGCAGCCGTTCCTCCGCAGGATGCCTGAGAACCAGCAAGAGGCCACCAGAGCTATTCCCAAGGGAACAGAGGATATGTCTGAAGACTCACACACACAAAAGGGGGTAGGGATGGGAGGCTTTTCTGTTACACACATTGGAGTTTTCATTAAACTGAGGAGTATATACCAAAAAAAATATATGGCCATTCCTGTAGCAGAAACTGTGACAAGTCCAACCTTTTTATTACAATCAGGTTTTCTCTAAATATATTATGCCCTGCGGGTCAAAATGATTTACTTCTCTATTTGAGGACATCTGAATTCTATTCTGCTGTTGCCAGTATGTTCTCAGCTGTGCCAAACTGAGCAGGTCTGCGGTTCCTTTGTAACATCAAAACGGAGGCATTTATCATAGAGATTTATCGTGGGACAGCCTGCCAGATGGTTTGGGTATTTTAAAGGTGAACTGCTCAAGCCTTGATTAGCTCGCGCAGACTTCTAGTTAGGACAACTCTATCAGCTGTGCAGTGGAGAGATGCCTTCTCTCCCTCCTCTGCACACCCTCCCTCTGTTTTAGCAAGGCAGAAAATATTAATGTAATGGCAGATATGGCATAGATTGTCATTTCAGGAAGAAAACCAAGCCATAACCAATCCCACTGATTGCGTTCTAATTATAATGTGACCTCCTGTTGCTTCGCATAGAGGCAGCATTCATTTCAGGACCCCACTGTAAAACTTGCCGAGTCAACGACCCTCAAAGGGGCAATTGTAAGATTTAAGCTTGGATTTTTTTTTTTCCTTTTGCTCATACCAAAGACATTTTTTTTTTCCTGCCAGGCCTCTGCTGATTGGGCCAGCAAGAATGCATTTGATTATATAGACTGAACTTATTGGGAACAGAACCTTTGTGCTTTGAAATGCTTCTCATTCAAATTACATTCAGACATTCAGTCAACATTGATTGTGATATGGCTTGGCAAAGAAGAATGCCTTGGGTTTTGGGTCTAGCAGGAAATTCTGCTCAGTGCTCGACTCGATAACTGGAATTAGGGGGAAGCCGTGTTTCCATGACCTTAAGCTAGAGTTTCCCATGAGAGGACGATTTCTCAGGGAGCCCAAGGGTGTCCCATTCCCAGGCAATGAATGTTTTAAGAACATACTTTTCCCTGGAAATTTGGGGCCTATGAGTCTTCCTAATTTAATTAACCCCCAAGAGCCTTGGAATCTCTGTGTGTGTTTATGTTCCTGTTAAATACAACAGGCCTTGACTTTGCACATGAGAAGCTAGGCTTATCCTACTTAGAGTCTCCGTGAGATTTTGGATATTAGAAAGAAAGAAGCCCAAGGCCAGGGCCCACAGGCAGAGGTTCTGGTTAGAGCCACTGTCTGTTTGATTTAGACCAACACTCAGTTTTCTTATCTGCAAGATGAAATAGTAGGTGGTCCCAAGGTTCAATTTGTGATGTAGATGATGCAAACACCTATGTAGAATTAAAGCGTTATTACTATTTATAAATTATATATAGGCATATATAAAACTTGAAATATTTACATTTATTTGTTATATTTATTAAAATATTATAATTATATTATGCTTTAAATACATATCTGTATATATACATAAATGCCTACAGCCTGACCTTTCAAATTTCATTGCCTCTGGGAAACTCCTTTTGAGACCAGTATCTCAAGTGATTTATTCTTGGCAGGCATCACACTGAAGAAATTCCTCTTTGTGCCCTTCTACAGAACTTTAGCCTAGCAGCCAGACTAGAATCCTCCCATGAGTAAGGGACTCATGGGCACTCCTCAGTCCCACCCTGATGAAATAGTTCACAATGCCCGTTCCTTTTATTCCACACATGTCATCAGCCATCATGGGTGCAGATACTTCGCAAAGATGGATGTCACAGACTCAGTGTTTTTCCTGGAATTCACTGTTGCCAAGTATGTGGTCTTTTGAACAATATTCTAGAGTCTCAAATTCAGTGTTCTCTTCTTCCACCAAAACAGCACAATGGATACCTCTTCTACTCTTTCTCCTTAATACTTCTCTCTGTCTAACTCAAGTTCAAAGCCGTAGGATCTTCCTTTCACCACTCAAACACACACACACACACACACACACACACACACACACACACACACACACACACAGTTACTATTCATGTGAAACTCGTTTCTAAGTCTGGTCAGTTCCACCACTGAGCACACATTTGAACATATCCATTCTTCTAAAGTTCCTCCATTGACTTTCAGTTTAGTTGTTTTCTTCCTGGTTGGCATTCTTTCACTGAGTCACCTTATGGGTTCTCCCTCTTATTCTCTGAGTCAGTCCAAATTGCACTTCACTACGTTGGAAGGAGCATCAGCAATGTCCTCATGAGACATATTCCGTGGCATTCATGCCCTTAGACAATCCTTTCTCCTTGTGTGCAAGTGAGGGGGAGGGGTTGCCATGCTTGCCTCTAATAGATTTATAAGGAGATAATGAGATAGTCATACCATGATTAGGTTACCCATAACTTGGGTATGGCTACCCAACTTTCTTCCTGGTAGATTAAATGAATTGAGATGCCAAGTTAGAGAGGCCCAAAGAAAAAGCAATAGAGTGTGATCTCTGGCCAATACCAGTGAGGAATAATGGCCCTCTATCTAGTAGTCTATATGTACATGAACCAACCCTGTAATAATCACGTAGGCTCTGAAGCTTCTTCAGCTGAACCTCAGATGAAAGAAGCCTCAAGCCTTACTGTATGCCTGTGCAGCAGCCCTGGGAGATGTTTGAAGCAGAAGATTCCACAAAGCGTTAGCCAGAATCCAGACTCACTTAAATATGTCATGATAAACACGAGCTGTTAAAAACCGAGTAGACGCACATGCTAGGGCAGCCTACTGCGCTGTGACTATGCCAGGCTTTTCTTAGAAATACTCAAGGGCCGAGATGCTCTGTGTTTGGTCTTGAGCTACGTACCTGTTCCAGGCTCATAACTCACAACTTCCTCCTTGAGCATCGTGACCCTGGAGCTTTTCAGAATTTCAGCTTTCTGCCTCTTACCCTTTCCTGACATTGTTACCATTTCCTGCCTCCTCTTTATGACCAACTCCTGTGTCGTTTTTTTAAGGGCCACTTAAATGCCACCACTTTTACAAAACCTACTGTGGTCCTGTAGCTATATGGATCTCTAAGCTGACATCTTGCTGTGCCTTAGGTCGCTTTCCATTTTTCATCTCCTCAGGGAGCTGTTTGAGGGCATTGTTTGAGCTCTGCTATCAGGCTGCAGAATTTATGAAGGGAGCGGATCCTGATTCTTCCTAAACCCTCAAAGATCCCAATAAGATGGCTTAGGAATGTTGTGCTTTCAAGCACGATATTCATCAATGAAAGATAAGGCATTTTCCCCACAGTATATAAATGGTAAATGGAATTAGTGGTTTATTTATTCATTCATTCATTCATTCATTCATTCATTCATTCTTCTTTCCATACCACATGCATTGAACAGATGACTGAAACAGGAGTGAAGTCATGGACACTATGTGGAAGGGGACTTTGCATTTGGAATTTAATGTTCCATAGTCTACCACCCTGGGAGTCATTTTTATCTTCGAATCTGTCCCCTAGGACAGCAAAGTATGTGACCTTGGAGAATGTTCTCAGGCCTGCACAACTCCTCCCTTCCTCAGAATGGTTTCTAACCCAAACTCCTTACCCTCTGACCTTAGGGAGAAGTTTAGGCACAAAAACAGAGAGGGTGGCCTTGGAACCACACCCTGCATGCACCAAATAACAGCACCAGGCTCCTGGGTATCTTGACTAAGGACGGCGCAGTAGTAAACCAGCTCAGGAAGGTCACACAGCAAATAGATGCTGTGACGACCATGAGGTGAAGCCCTGAGCTAGTGTGGCCCAGGTTTCACAGTGAAATTTCTCTTCAAAACCAACCAAACCACCCAATTAAATTAATAAAAAACGAACCCCACAATATAGTGCCAACCTTGAACTCCAGGATGTAGCTGTACTGTGGGGCTGAACATTCCAAATGGGGGTTCTTGGGACATTCCCTGCTCATCTTCTGTGTTAGGGATCTAGTCCTGGGACTCAGAGATGAGGAAGGGGGCACAAGAAGATCTCAGTTCCAATTCCTGGGGCCCCAAGTTTGTTTCCTTCATCCTCTGTGCCCATTCTGTGATGTCCCATGAGTCCTGGTCTATAACGATCCTCTGGACCAGGAGTACTTGGCTTACTCCCTGCCTGCCAGCAGTTCCTTTAAAAATCTGGGAGTTTTGCTGAGAAGGAAATTAAGTAATTTTGTTATTTTTTCCTTGATAATGCTAAAATTATTAATCTTCAAAGATAAGTACAGTTCAGCGCATAATGAGTTCGAATTGTTGATAATTATAATTTTGAAAAATTTCAGCTTGCTGTCAGCCAAGTAATTAAAGGGGAGGTGCCAGGGCTCTAGTTTGTTCATGACGGCTGTGCTTCTGGAAAGAACTATCTGTATGGAAAAAAGAAAAAGAAAACCACCCTTGTTCTAGACCCCTTGCCATCCCCAGTGAAAGGGAAATTGAATCAAGAAGAGTACCCCACTGAATGGTAAGATCTCGGTTTCCTTTCACTGGGGCCTCTGGTCTCATGACAGATACTCCCTTTGTTCATAAAGCCTGACCTTAGGCTAGATTCCACTCCTCTGACTAAACAGCTATGATATCCAGGTCCTATGTGCGTCTTGAGGAGACCTGTCTCCCCTTGTCTCCAACTGGGTCCCTCACTCAATTGCCCATGAGCCACCATTATTTTAAGACTTCTTGCATATACGAGAGCTGAACTGAAAAAAAAAAATGGAGCTGAAAGAAAAGAGGAAGAGAAAATGGAAAACTAATGATTCAAGAAATCACAGAGCACGAGATAATTCTATTTTGAAATCACAGCAGTGGCACCCAGAGGCGGAAGCTCCCCAAATTGCTAGTGAAAACCCTTTGATGGATCCAGTTGTAAGAAAGCCCAAGGCACTTTTTTATATTATTATTATGAGCAGTTCACATTCCCCCAGAAGAGGCATTTAGCAGCCATTTTTAAATGTCTATGTGTGTGCAAGCTAAAAAATAAAATAAAAATAGAAAGACCTCAGAATATCTCCAACCCTAAATGGCCTCATTTGATTGTTGGCTTTTACTTAGAATAAAATCGACTTTCTTACAAGGGTACTAGAGATGCTCTGAGAAGTCTCAGGCTCCATCCATCCCAGTCTGTCCCCTGGCTTACTCTCTGCTTCCTGGCTTTGCAGGAGCACAGGGGACATGCTACCTGCTGAGAGCCCAAGCCCTTGGTGTGTTCCTGTCTGGAATGTTCTTAGGATACCTGAGGGGCAGCTCCTTCCTTGGAGAGTGTGTCTTTCTGTAAGGGCTTTGACTTGCTGCACCGTTATAACCACGTGGTCCCTTGCTTGTAAAAATGATGTTGTGGATGTGGTTAAAGATCTCAAGGTTTAAAAGTCATCCTGGATCATTTTGGTGGCTCTGATATAACCACAAAGTCCCCATGAAAAGGGGTGTAGCAGAGTCACAGAAAGGAGATGATGTAGTCACAATAGAAATGAAAATTGAAGCAATGGAACTTGAAGATGGAGGAGAGGAGCCATAAACCAAGCAGTGCAGGAAGCCTGTCTAGAGCTGGAAATGTCAAAAATCTAAAGCGATTCTCCTTGCTGGTAGCTTGACTTTCTTGAAGTTAGCAAGAGCCATTTGTTAGAACAGCTTTTTGTTACACCAATGCTGGTGTTTGGAACTTACTGGAACAATAGCTGTCTTGGGCATTGAGGGCCAAGGGAGAAGCCCATTGGGCTTCCCAGTGTTTCAGGTGAGGGGAGGGAGTTGAACAGAAGCTTAGGTGACCTTCCTGGGCACAGAAAAAAGCTATTCATACATCTATTTAACAATCCAGGCCTGTGATCACATTACTCCAAGTGGGTCAGCTTGCAGTTTAAGTACACGATTTGCTTTTCATAATCTTTTTAAATCAGGACAGCAGAAAGCAGAGTTCAGGCTTGTTTGTTTGTTTTTTACTCAATAGGGTTCTATTTTGAGAATTTCATATGTGAATTCTGTATTTATATTATATATTATTTATACCCATCTCTCTCCCACCCTCTTAAATTCATAATTTAATAATTTAATTGAGTCAGTTTAGTGTTGCTTGTATGTATGTGGTTAGGGCTGGTCACTTGGTCTAGGTATCGTATGCCTTATTAGGAATCTAGCTTTGGAGAAAACGATTTCTCTCTCCGTCAGTCTCTCTCTCTCTCTCTCTCTCTCTCTCTCTCTCTCTCTCTCTCTCAGCAGTTATTGATTGCCCATAGCCCTTCATTTAAGGATGGGCCATTATAAAATTTCGCCTGTCTATGTTGACATGTTTAATTGGTACTAATTGGTATGGTCATTATGTAAATCTTGCTTAGGCTGCCATATTGTTGAGATTTTATGGGTATCGCATCCCTGTCACGTTTAGAAGACACTGTCTCTCAGATGGCATCAGCTTATGGTTGATGGGAGAGGTCTGCAACTGTCCCTGGCAAGAACCAGAGCCCAATATGGCAGAGATACAAATGGAAAATATCACATGGTGTCTGTTCATTTGTTCACAATATCATCTCATTTAATTTTTAATGATTAAAACATTCTGAAGTAGATATATTTGTGGTCTTCCCATCAGATGCCTTTTACGTTTCTCCTGTGTCTCTTGCTTTATCCTACCTCCTCTCCTTGTCTCTCTTTCATCTCAGGTGACCCCTATACCTTCTTAAAACTGCCTGTGTTTGTGAGGATAACTTCAATACCTTTTCTTCCTAGATTAACTTTCTGGAAGAGGATCTTCTTACTAAGTACTCATATATTCCTAAAGCACAGTCCCCCTTGCACCCCCACCCCCTATTTGTAAGCTAACCATTGAGGAGAATCTACATATTACCAGACTAAAGAAGCATCAGGAAAGGCTGGGGAACTCATTTGCTTATGTACATGTTATTTACTTAAGAATCAGAGATTGTTTAGGGGATGGAATTGGGCAGCATGGCCGCTGTCTGGAAAGGGTGGCTGTGCAGGAGCCTGCCATCTTCTAGTACTGGTTTGCAGAAAGAAACCTGGTCATGATTCCTATCAGGAGCCGGAGGGGAAAAAGTAAGCACTGTTAAAGGGGGTTTTAATCATTCCTTTGGAATTTTATTTTGGAGGGATTGCTTTGTTGTTTGTACACAGAGTCTCCCTTTGTAGCCCTGCCTGGACCAGAACTCTATGTAGCACATGCTTGCCTCAAACTCATAGCTGCACCTGCCTCTGCTTCCAGTGTGCTCTAGTACCACCATTACTAGGCCTCTCGTGTGTGTCTTTGCTGTAAGTACTTGATACAAAGATGTTGAGATGGCTTGACAAACCCAATCCATTTGGATTTTATTAACAGCTCAGTAGGGTTAAGATGTGTAGTTACTTAGAAGAACTTTAGCTCCTTATGACTGTGTGGTTGAACGGATCTTTGCTCTGCAGATGGTAGAAGGTAGCAGTGATGGTCCTTCCTGCCCCTATGTTTCTCTGGCTAGCCCAAGAGTGGACTTGGTATGCATGTATACAGCCAGTGGATGAAGGCTGCCTTGTGTCAGGTGCTCTTCCACCCACTGAGATTCTCAGTGTGGCTGTCTAAAAGGGGACACACATGGTGAAAGGGAAGCCCTTCGTGGTGTAATTTCAAAGCAACAAGCAAAGCTGTTACTGTTGGGTCTGTAGAGCCTGCTCAGAAGCTCCCAGTGATTGGCTTTAATTTTTTCAGTCTTTTAAGAAAAGAAAAGTTCAGGGTTTGACTAAAGAAAGACTAAAGAAAAATGTCAAGATCTCCATACACTTGAACTACATTTACTTAACTGTTGCTGCTCTGTCTCCAGTGACTCATCTACCTGATTTTCATTACATCTATCAATGCTCCATATGCTGTGGATACCATGAATAGAGTCTGGTCCATGGCTTAGAAAATTTATATACGGCAGAAATGAGAGCCCTGTCAAAACATGAACAAGGTGCCTTAGTAGCAAGGCATCAGGAGGGGACACATGGATGTGTGTGCATCTCAGCCTCACTTCAACTGAGACGTGCAAAGGTAGCTGATATCTTGTAAGGGAGCGGTAGTTATGTCCCATGAGTTCAAGGTATGGGAAGACTCCTTCTTATCTTGTTTCTATTTGATTTACATAATATAACAAGCTAATGTCCACTGTTTGATTGTTAATTTGTCTCTTTCACTCAAAATATCAGAGTTGGAGAGCGCCCAGAGGAGTTGAGCACTCAATACTCTCATTGCAGAGGCCAGGAGAGAAGAGTGGATAAATGGCTATACAAGACAATATTAAATTTGGTTTCATCTAATGCAAGATTGAGTTTTATGTCCTATTCTAACTGGAGATTTGGGGAATTAAAATAATTAACCTTCATCTCAATATTAATTCAATTCAATAGCAACCTTGTAAAATAGATTTTTTAATCATTCTCATTTTTGTAGCTTATCTAAAATGAAATATAACAGACTGAGATATGTTCAGAAACTCACAGCTAAAATTTGGCCAGTTGTTACATCCCAGGCTGTTTCTGCTGCAGCATTCTCTTGCTGTCTGAACTGAGCACATGACTTTATACAGGTCAAGAAAATCTCTAACTACCTTTGCAAGTGGACCTGTATTAGGGCATTTGTTTTGAGTTGAAATGTGATCTTTAAGGCATTCCTATTAAAGAAAATGTGTTCAACACAGAATTTAAATGATCAGAGATGGATCTGATATAATTAGATTAAAATCTCAATATAATTATTCAATCATCCTCTGCCATCTCACAGATGAGAGGAAACACAATTTCAGAATCACAGCAGGAATGCGTGCTTTCCCACCCTTACCAGTCCTATCTCGGGAAACACGTGCCACATTTGTAAATATCTTATCCCAGGAGGGAAGGGGCAATGATCAAGTTCAGTGAATCAGGGTTGAAGAATGACCCAGAGAATAGAATGAAATTCCTCTTTCTGTGGCCATTCAGGTGTTGGGATATGTTCTGAGTATTTATGTGTGTTCTGTGTACTATGCTCAGGTTATCAGGTTTGGGCAGCAAGCGCTCTTAACCATTCATTAATCTCGCCAACCTGGTCATCACACTTTATTAGTGGAGAAGTTACAATTGTACTGTATTTTATTCCTTTGAGTGTTTGGTGATTTTATAATTTTCTGCAAGTTATTTTAACATATCTTTTAACAAACGCATTTTCCATTCCAAAATATTCATTTATAAAATTTAGCATATTAATCATAATATAACTAAGTTCTTAATTATCCTTCCAAATTCTACCTCAAAATAATCAATTATTAACATGTTAAATTTACTTCTAAACTTTATAACATGCAGTTTTGATCATGCAAAAAATGTACATTTATTTCTATTTTGCTTTTTTTAGTAAAAATGTAACTGTTTTATTTTATGTAATCTTCATTAATTTCACTTTTATTGATTATATACTGGTATATTTGAATTTTAATAGCCAGCTTCATAATTGACTCTAGTGTTCCCCAAAATATCATAGTAATATAAACATAAATATGTATTATGTGTTTACTGTGTATTTTGATGCTACATAGGGTAGAGCCTAAAAACTGATTTATACAAGCAATTCAGTATGTTTAGAGTTCTGTTGTGGGCATACTTTTTTTTTTTTGAGAAAGAGTCAGGAAATTTCCTGGAAAAAGTAGCACTGAAGCTGAGAGATGATGAGTATATCATAATAGACAGGAAGAAAGATAGGCCATGATTTCTAGTCAGAGAAAGCAGCACGTGTGGTGGGTGAGAAGACAAGGGCATAGTTTGTGGGAGACATTCATGATGGTTTGGGTGATAAATATCCCCATAGTCTTAGGTGCTTGGATATTGAATACTCATTCACTAGGAAAGATGGAAAGAACAATGATGTGGGATTCCCTTCTGTAAGCTATGAATGCCATTGGTTAATAAAGAAGCTGTGCTTTGGGCCTGTTGCTGTGTAGAATAGGGCAAGTTGGGAATTCTAAGCAGATAGAGCAGAGTAGGTGGAGTCGAGGAGAAGCCATCTAGCCACTGCAGAAGACAGACGCCTGACACTGGCAAGAACCTTACCGGTAAGCCACAACCACATAATGATACACAGATTAATAGAAATAGGTTAATTTAATATGTAGGAGGTAGCCAATAAGAAGCATGAGCTAATATTGCAAGCACTGTTGTACGAATACAGTTTCTGTGTGATTATTTTGGGTCTGGGAAGCCAGGAGACGAACAAGCAGTTTCTGCCTATAGAACAGTGTTAACACGTCTTAGTTTCATAACATGGCAGGCGCTCCCAAAGGCTGGATTTGTTTCCTTGCTCACCTGTCTTGTCATCTGAGTGCACGTACTAGAGAAATGTGAAGGAGCCCGTCTTGAGACTCCAGGATTTCCCATTATGTTACAGCCACTACCAGAGTCCAGCACCTCAGCCCAGATATCACCCAGCTGTGTGTGTCAAACAAAGCAGCTTTGTTTGCGGAATGCTCAGCTGTCACACTCAGGCATGCTCAAGTTCAAGTGAATTTTAAAAATCTCTAATATTCTTAGGATGGTTACACTTTTACATTGCATCTTTATTTCGTAGAATCCTCAAGACAACCCCCACCACTTCCCTAAATGTTTTTGTTTGACTTTGAGTTAATCCTGTGTTGTTTTTCCTTTTTAGGTAGTTCAGATTAAAAGGATTTATTTTCCTGTCCAAAGTTCTATTTATAACATAATGTATTCTCATCATGGGCACTCAAAATGCATTTATTATCATGTTGCTGATGATGTTTTCCAGAAGGAGAGAGTGGAGGAAGTAGAGAGAAGTACCAGGAAAGGGTGTTGGAGGCAAGGGCTGGAGACACATGCCTGGCAGGGGTCATGGTCTCTGGAACTCAGTTCCAGGCTTCAAATCTTTGCCTGAGTCTCCCCTTCTTTGCTGGGGTGAGCCACTTGGAGGCATGGCAAATGTAACTGGAACAGGACTTCACCGAAAAGCCACAGCAGGGACGCGATGAGAAACAAATGGAGCCACCACTCAGCCACTAGTGGGACACCTCCTGGTGTATTTAGAAATTGCTGATCTCTCTCTGCCAATGGCTATGTTTGGTTTTGATGAGGCAGAAATTATTCTTCAAATTCTCTTGAAATTTTGAAAATTTTTCAAATTGTGTTTGACTTCCTTACGGAATGTAG
Organism: Microtus ochrogaster; assembly: GCF_000317375.1. Lineage (NCBI taxonomy): Eukaryota > Metazoa > Chordata > Mammalia > Rodentia > Cricetidae > Microtus > Microtus ochrogaster. The sequence goes on from NW_004949119.1 coordinate 4,183,522, forward strand.
GGAATTAAAAGGTCTAGCAGAAGAACATTTAGGGGTGGGATAATCTTGCTTTATTTCGGAGAAGGTACTTTATCAAAGAACCTTGGTTGTGGTTTATTACACAGATTGTCTCTATTTGGACTGGGATGAATCTCTAGTTGTCATTTTGTCTTCCCCTTTGCTTCAAGTTGGGGTAAGAGGACTCTGCCTCCTCAACATACTTCAGAAAAATGGTGGCCTCCTCTGATAGCATTCTGGAAGAAGGCTTCATAGACTCTCTGTGGTTTTATTTTGTGGGTGTTACAGGTATTCAGTTGAGCTTCATGCCATGGGTTCTGGGAGCACAGAGAGTTAGATCATAGCATAATGTCTACACTCAAAATTTTGTGGTGTCTAGGACACATACAAAATTAAGAGGATCCATGTTTCCTCCTGGGAAGGACTCTGTTTCTTGCTGTTGGTAAGATGGTTTATGGCCGTAAATAGAGATAACAAGGTACCCTAGTAGTGGACAGTATCACTTAAACAGTGGGGTAGTTGTTTGGGAGATGGCGTGAAGAAAGATGGAGTAAGGAATAAGTGTGCAACCTGCAACCTGGGTCAGTCTTCAGCAAGTGACTTAAAACCCTGCAGCACCTCTGTGTTTCCTCTCTCTCTCTCTCTCTCTCTCTCTCTCTCTCTCCCTCTCTCTCTCTCTTTTTCTCTCTCCTCACCCTCATGCTACTCTCTCACTGGCCCCATCTCCACCCTTCTTTTCCTTCCTTTTTCCTTTCCTCCTTATTCATTTTCCTGCCTATCTCCTCTCTCTCATTGATTCTCTGCTTTCTTGCCTTGCTCATACCCCCTTATAAGCCACCCTCTTTCTTATATATAGTTGGTGATCCAGCATCCTCCTTTATCGTCTTGGCTCATGATGGATGGATCCTGATGTTGCCCCCTGAAAACTCATGTCCGCTCATTTTCTTCCTCTCTTTATTGATGCTTCTCTGACTGCCTTACTTGTCCCCCTTTCATAAGCATCTTACTTTGAGAGCGCAGTCTTTCTTAAGGAGTCTTCCTTTGAGCCCATCTTTCTTTCCAGGGATCTCAGAAATGTTGGAACTCTTCACCCTGCTGCCTCTTCTTTCTGACCTGCTTTGGTAATTTAGTCTCAGCTAAAAAATTATTTTTAAACTGTTTACTTATTAAGCACACTGTCTTGCAAGATAGTAAGCTTCCCAAGGGCAAGTTCCATGTCCCTGTTGCTGCTCATTTCCATAGTGCCTAAACCAGAGCCAAGCACATAATGTCAGTTAGTAAATATACATGGGAAAAAAAATGAATTCCTTGAGCATTTGCGTAGAAATAAAGACTGGAAGCACTAAAAATGACTTCCTCATATAATCATAAGACTTCCTACAGTTGGTTCATTGCTAATTGGATTTCATAAACAAGGACTAAGAAAAGTAAAAAGAGAACCATCCTCCATCTGCATGGGTATAAATACACAGAATAGGCTCAAGTCCACTCTGGGCAGAGTGGTTCAAGTCCAGATCTGCAACCACTGATTCAACTTGGATGTCTGTGCTTCATCTCTGCCATGTCCCAGCAATGTAAACTTAGAAATGGTTTCCAAGCCTGACCTTTAGCTTCTCCACCAATGAGGAAGATGCCACTTCTGACCCCACAGTGTGAAATCTACACACTTTTGCACACGGAATGATGCATCATCAATGCTCCTCTTCATTTAAGGTATCGTTAATATTTATGAACTACAGAGAAAGTCTTAGAGGGTCTGTTAGGAATTACAGAGCTGCAAAACAAAACAAAAACATAAGAAAATGCAAAATAGCAAACCACAGGTTATGAAGTGATGGGGCCCCCTTTGAGGGACTCACATCTTTCCCTCCTGCCTCCCATTAAGCAGTTGCTACAGCATTGCCAAGTGCTCAGCATAAGCCAGCAAAGGGATGAAAAAAAGCCTGTTTGTTAATGGAGAGCAAAGGAGAGTCTGCTGAGATTTGCGGCTCTCTGGAAGTGGTGTTAGGGAGGCTTCACAGAGGACATGAAACTTGATCTAGAGTCCCAAGGAGTGTGCTAAAGACCTCAGAATTTCAGTTGGAGAAAATGAGATTCCCAGTATAGAAAAGGGAGGACCTTGATGGTGACTGGAGGTCTTCTGAAGAGCTACCTGGAGAGGACCTCATAAGGGAACATCAAAGAAGCAAGGACTGAGGAAAATGTAAGCTAATCTCTCTATATTCTATATGATGAGCATCTCTGGGAAAACAGGTTGAACCACAGGTCAGCTGGGAACCCACTCATAGGCTCTTAAAAATGTTGGGTTCACCTGCTCTAATGCTGGGCAGGATTTTGCAGATCAAGGCTACAGAAGACATAAATGTCCAGGTCAGATGTATGGGGAAGTGTGCACTCAGCAGAAAGGCAAGTGACTATCAGCAGAGTCTCATGTTTGGAGACATGGGGGAGTACAATCAAGATAGACATGTGAAGACATGGAGCAGGCTGGGAAGCAAGGAAGCCTGGGCCCTGTAAGTTCTCATTTCCTTGGTGGAGGGTCTGAAGGGGTCCTTCAAGACACACGTAATCCACCAGCTCTCATTGCCTGAAACCATCCCTTCCCTCTGGGAGGGAAAGGACAAGTGTCTCCATGCATTTGGGCCTTTGTTGTGACCTTTCCTCTCTACTAAAGGGATCAGCTGTACATGTTCTTAAGAAGTTGGTTTGGGGACCTTTGACTTTTCCCAAGGCAACTGATTTCTATGTCTTTGCATAATTCCCTAAGTCTCTGTCTGCATCTTAGGAATGAGTTTGGGCGTGAAAGCAGCCCAGAGTTTGAAGCCTTTTTACCCACAGTTCAAGACTAGCCACACAGATCTCCTAGCCAGGAAAAAGTCTTTGAATCTACCTGCAGAAAGGAGAGTAAACCCAGGTGATGCCATATTTAAAAACACAACTTGGGATGAAGGGAAGAATACTAGATTAGGAATAAATTTTGAATTCTAGTTTATGGCAGTGTGTGTATGCCTTGAATGTGTTTTGCCACATTCATGTCAAGCTTCCATTCCTTGCACAAGAGGACATTTGAATAAGTGATTTCCATATTAACATTCTCTAATCTTTGACTGGGGTATGTATGTGTATACAAACTGTACTGAAAATAATTGAGGGTAATATCCTGTGCACATCATTTTCACCACATGCAAGTGCATTCCTGATGTAGCTTTGGACCCCACCCCTGCCATATGGTTCCCATACTTTGTCAGCCTGCCTATCCTTTATTGAACATCACAGCTCAGCATAGCACATGTCCCTGTGTGCAGGAGATGCGCTGACACAGGCTTCATGAAGGCTGACGCTGAGGCTTACTCCCCCTGACAACCCCTTGAGGAATTCTCAGTCCAGATGCAAATCGTATACAGCCTGACTGTGTGGAGGGGAAGGCAGGGGCCAGCTTCTCATCAGCACAGATCCTTTGTGAGGCCTCCCTTCTCCATCCCATCATGGTCTCAAGACTCTATTTGACTGTCAGATGCAGACATGGTGGCCCACACTCTCACAGCAGATCCGATAAACACTGAGCCTCAGGAACTTCTAACCATCTTTAGTGGCAAGACCAGAGAACCTAGCATTGAACTATGGTTACAGAAGTTGCATACTGCAGAAGGCGGCGGCGGGTGGAGGAGAGGGTTATGGTTCTCTGAAGGTATTGGCACATGTTCTTTGCTCTTGAGTAAAATGGCTTACCACCTGAAAACTTTTTTTTTTTTTTTGGTCCCTGGAAGGACAGAGTATCACTCTATCACTTCCCTAACTGTCCTGGAACTTGCTTTGTAGACCAGGCTGGCCTCAAACTTGTGGAGCTCTGCCTGCCTCTGTCTCCTGAGTGCTGGGATAAAAAGTGTGTGCCACCATCAACCAGCCTTTCTCAGAAGAGGAATGGAACTTGATTCAGACCCAAGATTTAATGCTTCAAGCAGAACAAATCATGCAACTTCTTTAAGCATTTTGGGCCTAATCTTTAGAGAACAAAAGGACCTGTTGGCTTTTTCACAGGACAGTTAGGAGATAAAAATATAGTATCTGTAAAACTCATTTGTGAGCAATGAATGATTAAGCAGTGGTTATGATCTGTGGATAATCCAGAACCTCTTGAAACACGTATTTAATACCTGGGAGCCCCTCTTGAAAACAAACAAAAGCAAGTCCCCCGCCCCCAGCATGTATACAGATAACGTTGACAAGCAGATTTAAAGGGTCCCCTTTGAAGGTCCATGTGGGTCAACAGTCCCTGAGTTACAGCAGCTGCCATGGATGTGGCAGAACTATATCTCCTATTATTTAGTATGTCAGATATGGAGCCTCTGACTTCATAGTTAAGGAATGTTCAAAGAAATGAGAAGGTGTCTATGTGCATCTGTGCATGCATGTGTGTGTGTGCATGTGTATGTGTGTGCATGTGTGTGTGTGTGTGTGTGTGTGTGTGTGTGTGTGATTTTAAATGAGTTCCTCTCCTGCTTCTTCTTTTCAACCAGCATAGTAAAGTGATGAAATTACTTCTCTGTATCTGCTCTATTGACCTATCTTCTGCTAGGTATCTTTGCTAAAAGGAGCTTCTTCTCCTTCTAGTAAAAGTAGACACATTCCTAGAAATGTGGATAGGTTTGATATTCAGTGGATAATTGTCTGTTCTCTTTTATGTAAACTTTGTGAGTGAACTCAGCACATACACAAAGAAGACACAAATTGTTGTGTCCAACATTACAAATTTAATAAGTTATCAACATATAGATATAAAATACAAATAGTTCTAGTATTTTCTTCTAAAAACCTGTTGTATCCCACCCTCAGTACTATTTCAACTTCTTCCTCAAAGACAGCTCACATTTAGACTCTTAATGCCATGAGTAAGTTTCACTTGCTTTTCAGTTTTAGATAAATGAATTTTAGATAAATGCAAGATAAATTATATCGTTGTTGCTCTTGCTTAATATGATATAGCATTTTATAATGTTTACGTCTAATGTTTCCTTTATGGTTTTTGAAGTCCTGTTTTAGCAACTCTTGTGCATTTAAGTGTCATGAAAGCCAGTATATTATATATTTGTATAATAACTACAATATGCCTGGCATTTATTTTTATGTTTATTATACACTAAAAAGTCAAGATTGATTTTCTCATGAGAATATCAGAAAAGACATTTCATTTTTCTCTCATCATCCATCAGTCATCTATCTGTGTATACTGTTCTTTTTGCTGGAATCTATTTATTTCATTTTATATTTACTTCCTCTCGGTCAATGTTCCAATCTTTAATAAACTACAGCTTTATTAGACCTAATATCTCCTCATGCACTGTAATTATCTTGACCACCCTTGCTTGACTCTTGGTATTTCCCAACAGATTTTAGAATTATTTTATCTATTTGCTGTAATAACACAATAACAATGATCATGATGGGATTTTGATAGGGATTATTTTGAATGATTAAGTAAACTTGCATATAACTGGCATGTGGCAGTATGATGTCCAACCTGTAATCATGGGGTAGCCTTCCACTTCTTTATGTCAGCTTGTTTTATATATTATTATTTCTCTGTATGTGTTAAATAATATGCAAATTTTACTTAATTGATTCCTAGCTATGTGATTTTTGATGCTATTGTCATTTAATTTGCTCAATTTGGTGTTGGTGTGTAGAGATAGAAATAATTCCCATATGCGATCTTGCAGCCAGAAGCCTTGCCACATCTGGTCATTCATTCTCTCAATTTTTATTTTTTATATTAATTATTTTATATATTAGTATATTTATATAAATATACTATATTTGCATAATCTTAATATATTTATTTATTATATTATATTGTTCATTATAAATTTTGTTTTTATTTTATTTTCTATATACAAAACCTCATTTTCTATAAATAATCCCTTCTCAATTTTTTCTTTCTTTCTTTCTCTTACCTTTATACCTTTTGTGTCTTTTCTTGTTTATTTCATTGTCTAGGACTTCCATTACAATGCTAAATGAGAATAATCTTGATAGATGGCTTAGCCTCATTTTCAGTCTCTAATTTTACTGTTCAGTTTTTGTGATTGCTATGAAACATCTACTGTTACCATAGATCGTTAAAAAAAATCCCCTTTACTTCGTTCTTATTTTGCTAAGAATGTCCCTTTAGAGGGGTGTTGAGTTTTTCCAAATAGCAAACATTCAGTGCATCTACTTATGCAAATGTCCTTTTCTGCATTTATTAATGTGGTGAATTGATTCATTTTCTCCCCTTGCCTGGCTTTTGTTTTATTTATTCTCTGTGTCTTTCTCATCATGCATCTTGGTTCCATTCGTTTCATGTCCCTTCATACCTGCTCTCGGTTCTTGCAGTATAATAAAATTTAAGAGAAAAAAAGAAACAAAAACAGGAAAAATCAATTTCATCATGGAAGTTGTAGTGGTCAATTGATTCTTTTAGTAGACTGTGTTTGGGTGACAATAATTACAGTTTATAAGTAAAACAGGAAGTACCTAGAGTTCTCATATATCCTTTGCCTCCATAAATCTACAACTTTTACCCTGTGAAATCCTACAAAAGAATGGTATATTTGTTATAACTAAAGAATCTACATTGACATCATTTTTCTGTGACATCTGTAGAGTTCATTCTTGGTCCTATACATTTTATCAATTCTTAATTCACATTTAAGTTAAGTTCCCTCTGACTTGCCCTCACTTCTCCTAATCCTCTCTTTAGCTTTGTCTAATACTGTATAAAATGTGTCACTTGGATCCTTAAGTTATATTTCTGCTGAAAATTTTAATTTCGTTTGGTTTATAGATTAAGTCTTCTAAAATATGTAAAATGCAGGTTCTAACCCATGGATAATAACTGTAATATCTGGAGTCCTTGTAGTTTTGCATCTTTGATTAATTGGGTGCTTCCTTGCTTGTTTGGCTGATTGGATGACTGCTTGCTTGTTTGATTGACTAATTGATTGGATGGAGCATTTGATTTTATGCTAACTAACTACATGGTGTTTTAAAAGTGATGTTGATAAAAATTCTAGAGAAAGCTTGAAGCTCTGAACAAGGTTGCTTTCCTCCAAAGAGAAATCATTTTGTTTCCAGGAGATTGGGAAGTTAGGAGAGGTCACTTCAGCACAGTTCAGGATCGAGCCCTTGAGAAACTGGACTAACAGCTCTGTGAAAGCAACTTACTCCTAGTGGCCTCTCCACTTAATATAATGCTTTGAGTTCCTACTGAAAACCTGGGATCTCTATCTAGGCCTTTTTTCTTGGCAAACCTTTCATCTAAGTTTGTCCCCAAGACTTCTAAAGCAGTGTGAAGTTGGACAAAGCACCTCAGCTTGCTAAGGACATATCGAGTGTACAGGTGGCCTCATGAGAAGAGTAACCCAGGGTTATGTGCCCAAGTCTCTGCGCTCCTGTTCTCTTTGGTATCGTAATGTCCCATGCCCTCCCTCCTTCGAGCTCTGAGGTGTGGAAATACAGTTCCTGTTCATATTCTGCTGAGAGCTCCTGATTTGTCTCAGTGGGCTCATGGCCTATGCAGCTGGTCTCCTTTATTCTCAGCGACATCGAATAATTGCAGTCACATTGGGCAGATCTGGAATTTGAGTCCAAATGATCCAGCTAAATAAATAACATGACAAAAAGAGAAATTTAGCTTTATTCTCGTCTCTCTTCAGGGTGTCTTATCATAAGACATATGAAAGCTAAGCCTCTTTCAATTCTATCCCCTATTTCATGTCTTGCTCTAGGGTAATTGTCAAGGGAATCTTGATAAAGAAGTATTAATTCTTAAAGTGCAGCTCTTCCTAAGGGATAAATGCATTGTGTTAATAGAGTTAGTTATTCTGAAGGCGAGCAGCCTTTGACAGGAATCACCATTTTGGAACAAAAGGAGTACACGTTTGACTTGATTTTCAGTAACACAGTAGGGGCATCAGCCTTGCCCCACCCCAGCACACTTTTTTTTTTGATGCCCCCTTTTCATTCTGAAGGTTGGCTGTAGAGTGTTGCCTCCTCACAGGAGAAAGGCCTTACCTTCCTGAAGCTCTACTGTTCGGCAAAGAATTTAACCAAGTACTGGTCCCACTCTCAAGAAGGACATACTGACACCCTTCAAGAATAATAATTGCCTTAGCTACCAGTGGTCGACATACTGACACCCTTCAAGAATAATAATTGCCTTATCTACCAGTGGTCAAGATAGTAAATTTCCTTTTGTACAGTAAGAACAAAAATCTCCATGAAAATGGAGGATTCCTCAAAAAGAGCTAAGTCAGTTAGGTGCTGTTCATCGTGGGGAGATTAATATGACTTCTCAGTCTCAGCTTCTTGTTTGACAGGAGTGTGATAGCCATTGTCATTGCATAAGGTTGTTGGATTATTTATATGATGTAGTACATGTGATTTCTGATTCATTGACAAATTTGGGGGCTGTCACAGGGCCGTTGATTTGAAATAGTTACTTAAGAACTAATGAAAGTGGGAGTTTTCCTAAAAGGGAAGCTACTTTGAAAGGTAATGACTGCAGCTGATTGGTCGTACATTGTATTCCCATCTTGATGTGAGTCTGAGGCTTGTGTCCTAGATTGTCTAAAAAGGTATCTCCCCTTGCCCCAGTGTCTGGTTTTCTTCAACATCACATATGAACTGAGGATTTGTTACAGGAATCTAGTGTCAGAGTCCCAGATGTCCCCGACTATCACACCTGGTGTCTCCTGACTGCTGGGTTGGAGGGAGGAAGTCACAGAACACGTTCTGATGCCTACATAGTTAGAGAGACCCTGTTAGAAACCAGGGCTCTGCTCGCATTCTGATGTAGTCATCTTCAGGACCCTAGTGACTTTCCACTCTATGACAAAGGTATCTGAGAACAGTTTTAATTTCGGTTTTCTCAGACAGTTTCAATGGCTGTGGAGGACCAACTGACTTTTGTTATTAATAACTAATGAGCCTTTGTATAATTTATCCTGACGATATCCAGGATTATCAGTGATGCCTCATGTTGCTGTGGGAGTTTACCTTATCTGTCTAGTTCTTTGTCATCAACCTGAGTATCAGTCCCAAACAGGCAGTATCTATCTGCCCCTCACCAATCACACTTTTTGTAAAACATGTTTCTTTTCATCCCCCAATCCCTGTGTGTATGTGTGCACACATGCACATACATGTGCACCCGAATGTTCAAGTGTGACCGTCATGACCCAGAGGATCCAGTCACCTTATAGTTTTGTTGTGGTTTTAACACAAGACCTCAATCTGTCTTACTCACTGTGACCTCAAGCTAGATGACTTATAAGCCCTAGGGATCCATCCATCTTTCCCTACATCCCCAGTTAGGATTATGAGTACACACCAACACTCCCGGTATTTTTTAAACATGTGTTTCGGCTTCTAACTCAGGCCATCACGTGTGCTGATCAAGCCCTTTACCTGCTGTGCTATCTCCCTAGCAAGGCATCTTTCCTTCTGGATAATACAGTTCTCATAGTCATCTCCTGAAGAGTCCAGTGATTACCCATTTCCAGAGGGGCAAGTGAGGCTCGCCGTTTGCTCAAAATTATAAAATAAATGAATAATATTGTCAAATTTTCAATCCAGTTTTTTTCATTAGGCAGTCCCCAAATATTTTCACCATGCTTCTCTCTTTCCCAAGTGCTTTCTTTGCCATCATCATGGAGACTCATGTCTTGTCAAAGAGCCATGGCAAGTGTGACGCGTGCTGGAGGGTGGAACAAGTGCTTCATTTATTGAATCCCGGTCTCATTCTCTCTCTACCGGCTGTCTGTCTTCTCTCAGCATCTCAGCTTTTGGAGGCAGGTATCCTGTTAACGTCCTCATTCGAAGAGGCAGTTGAGATGCTGGACATGGAGGTGGACTCCTCACCAGGTCTCCTGCCTTAGCATCCGGTTTAGTTAACGAGAACACTGAATTATGTACCGTTTTATTTATAGTTCACACAAGAAGTCCCTGGCTCCCTCTTTGACTTTTCTTTTCAGCTAACATTGCCATCATGAATGAGCCTTTGGTCTGAGAGATCCAGATGACTGAGTTAAGAGAGTATATGGAGGACAGAATATAGACAGCCTTAATTTCTTGTTTTGCTACTCTCTTCCTCTTGTCACTGGGCCAAGGCACTGCTAATGCATGGCTAAGGCCATTTCTGGAGCTTAGAAGGCCTCAGCTCTCTCCTTTATTAAATTAGTTCTCAAGATGGAGCGTGTGGTGAGACCTAGGAGCCAGCCTAGCCTAGACCACAGTGATGTTTGCAGCCGCTTCCTTCCTTGGATCTGAAAGCGCCTAACGACCCTAAAGTATGTCTAGGGCTTCAGTGTTGGTGCTGGCTCCAACTTGATTTTGACTTCCTGGTGACTCATCAGCGATCCATCCAATCCTTTCCCCCAGCAACTTGGCCCAGATTCTTGGCCTTGATGCTCCTTCCTTGACAAATTGCCCTTAGAAAACTTCATCCTGGCCTCTCCAATGGGGCATAAGAGCTGAGTAAATGAGAAGGTGAATGGGCTGAAGGCACGGAGAAAAGCTAGAGTGATAGACTGGCGGGTGCTTTAGCAGCGCCCCAGTCTCCTGGATGGAGACATCGCGAATAACACGGATTGGAATAAAGCAGCTACAGCTAATAGCACCTAGCAAGACAAGGCCCTTCCTGAGAGACGAAGAGAAAGAAGATGCTGAGAAGGGGTTAATTGCAGGTGAGGCGAGGGGATGTCCTGCTCTCTCGTCAAATTGACTCATTTGTCACTTTACACTTTTCACTGGAGTCTCCATTTCCGCTGCTGGGAAGTGAACTGAAACCTTGGTGTTGGTTATATTGGGGTCGATTTTGCACACACACACAGACACACACCACACTTTGTAGCATGCCATCTTTCTCCTTGGAGAGCAGAAAACATATTAACTGGTACTATAAAAACACCAAAGTAAAAATGTTAGAGAGTTAAAGAAAAGAAAGTTATGGCGACCAAGCCAAAGTTGCATTATTTTTTCAAAAAACCATGATGTCATGGACTGAGCTCACCTTTAGTGCAGCCAAGCGAATAATGTATACTGAGCTTTCTATCATGTACCATTATAATTAGCTCTGTCAGGTCTTAGCCCTGCAACCCTCATGCAGATAATATGATAATATGTCTTCATAACCAAGTGACCTTACACGCACAATATTTCTCCCCTTATGAAGATTGCATGTCAATAAAGTAATTGAGTCTCAGAGGCTGCAGCGAGGGAAGATTTAGATGATTGGACGCGGAGAGCAGTGATGTATGACCATTATTATTCCTCTTGTCAGTGAGGCGCGTACAAGCGAGGATGGCCAGAAGATGACAGGGATGACGGGTTACGTTTCATTAAAAAATATATTGCTGTTAATCACCACCCTCTTCTTTTCAAAGTCACTGAGGGAAGAAGGTCTCTTTTCATTTGCGCTCACACCCGAAACTGGAGCACATCGTAAGAT
>NW_004949119.1:4195144-4203826 GCF_000317375.1 Microtus ochrogaster
AGAGAGAGAGAGAGAGAGAGAGAGAGAGAGAGAGAGAGAGAGAGAGAGAGAGAGGCTAAGTTGAGGTTTTAATGACTTGGATGGGCAGTCAAAGAATAGGTAGGGATCTTCCTAATACCCCTCCTGGACTCCCTTGGGTTAACAAGTGTACAGGAGGCGTCTGCCTGCTGAGATGGAACGCCTTTAGACACCACTCACAGTGTTTGGAGCAGTGTCTCAATAGCTTCCTTAAAAGACGGCAGAGGAAGAGAACTGAATCCAAGGCAACTATTTTTCCTTGAATTAATTTGTTTGGACAGTTTTAACACTTGGAACATTTATATTTCCATACTTTATAAAAGCAAACATGCTGTTTCTCTAGTTGTAAATTTATCTTATGAAATCATAACAGCTGGAAGCTTGTAGCCTGGTAGGATTTTGTTTCATATTTAAACAGCTTGAGAAATATGTCGGAAACAAGGTATAGTTTCTCCCCCATCGCTGTGTGTTTTCTCGTCTTGCATTAGGCTACCCAAGGAGTGTTGGCAGTATGCTGGAAAGGTAGCAGAGGCAAGATCTCGATTAGCCTCGCATCGGTTAATTGCTGTTCCCTGTGAACACACTTCCTACAGATGCAGAGAACATGCTGGAATCCCTTCCAGGGGAGCTAGAGAATCATTCCAAGGGGAAAGAATGCTAACAGCAGAAGCATATTTTGTTGGCAGTGGGGCTTCTGCAGTCTTTAAATCTTCGTTCATAAGTAATTGACTAAGACCTAGCAGCCTTGAAGGAAGAGGAGCTGATGGTGTCTCTTCCCAGTCCTAGTATTCATGTGTGATTTATGGCTAAAATCAGCCTTGCCGTCCTCTCATTATGGGTCCTGAATGATTGTTCAGGGCAGCGGGAGAGAAGCAAGGTGTGGAACTCAGAGCTGTGTTTGTGCAGACCACAGTTTCCCCCTTTCCTCCTAGATGTCCATGGTGATGCCTTTAGGGGTGGGGATGTTGTCTTCCTTCCATTGTCTCTATTCTACAAAGGAGAAAATCAAACAAACTTAATAATTAACTCGACGGAGGTTGAAGGTTGAGAAGAAATATTAAATCTGGGTGATGCAGGGTGGTAGTGTAGTTTAGATGGGGTCACTGATTGATTCCAGCCTCCCACTTGTCCTCTAACTCCTCACCTCCCTGTCTGAAGGCTCCTCCACTGACTGGTATCTGGAGAGTTTTTCCCTAAAGAATTAAAAAAGGAATATACCACGTAAAAAAATTGTGGGAACACTGGGGAGACTGATGATTTCAAGAGTTCAGAATTTGTACTCATATACTGACATTGAACCTTCACAAAGGGAAGGGTACCTCCTTCATTCAAGGCTTTGCTTTCTGAATAACAGACACAGCATTACCCAGAAAAAGGAAGCAGATTAACATGTTACCTTTTATTTACACTGAATGCTTTCTGAACATTTAAGATGAAAACAAACATGATAATCAGCAGGGGTTTGGGGGAGTGAATGTACCAGTTTAAAAAAAAATGGTACAGAACGGACAGAGTTGCAAAGGGATGTAGATATGCAGGAGTTGATCTCATGGTGGCCTGATGCCATCATGACGCAGTTTGAGTGCCTGCTGTGTTCTTGAGCCCTACCATAGCTCAGTTCTCACACCAGTCTTCTTTCCTGGGTGACTGTGGGATGAAGAACATAGCCCGTGTGTGTCCAAATCTGAACTCTCCAGATGATGCTGGAACTTGAGAAAGGTCCTCAATATCTTGTAGCCCAACTTCCTTTTTTAAAAACATGACGCCATCTTCTCAGACTCTTGTAAATGGAATATCCTCAGATAGGCATGCATTAATATAAGAATGTTACAGTTATCACCATCGTCCCCATCTGAGGTCTAGTAATGCCTCAAAGATGATAACACATGCAGAAAAGTAATAACTCAAGTGCTTAGGCCAATAATCCTAGTCCTTAATTTGGCCTTGTATAGTTGATCTTAGTTTGATCATCATCGAATGCCCTTCTGCAATATTTTGGGTGCAGTGTGTGCAGAAGTAAAAGCTGGGCTTTCTTGACTTCAGTGGGCATGGGCCCGATACCCTAATTATGTGATTCTCTTTTTTACCTGCATACCCTTCCAGGATCTTCACAGACCGCTGGTTTGGGGCCACTGACATTCGAAAGCAAGTTGGAGGAAAAGATCCTCCTGTCATGACAAATCCCTTGTCCACTCTCCAACTTCCTTGGACCCCGCACCTTACTCTAATCCGTGTTGGAAATGAGAAAGGAACATGTGGATGACCCAACAGCTGTTAGTAGAGCTACCAGGACCCACCAGCCCCAGCTCTATTTGTCTTTTTATCTATGTCATATTTTAAGGTTGAATGAAAATGACCATTTAACTTAAAACTATTTATTGAGAATTTAACAACACAATGTTGGGACCTGCACTGGTTTATCTTGTTCATTTCAGGGTGAAGCGCACCATAGCTTATCACATCCTGTTTATTGATGTTTCCCATTTACTTATTACAAAATATTGACCTAGAGAAGTCACAGACTAAAGAAATTCTTCTACCCAGGGCTAATCTGATGAACCAGTAGATTTTCTGGTACTTACAGGAGCATGGGTGACTCAAAGACAAAGTCCACCCAAGCCTAGGTGGTGAAAGGCACATCCATGGGGTTCCCTGGCTGATGGGAAGACTCTACTGAAGAGTCTCTCAACAATTGTTTTCCAGTCATCGATCCTTGACGAAGAGTCTTGTGCATCTTAAAATTTTATGAGATTCCTAAATCTAGAAAATTTCCTCCCTGAATCTTGTGGGTCTCCGCCCTGCCTCAAGGGATGTTTCAAATTAAAGTGAATTCCTAAAAAACACTGCTCTTTACACTGACCCCAGATTTGAAGCTGTCCTCTGGAACCTTAACTACTTATTGTACTTGCCTGCCATGGACTTGGACAGGGTACCACCTTCACCTTGATGACCTCTTTGACGCTATCCTTGCTTGAAATCATCTATTGAGTGCCTATAATGTGTTATGGGAAAAATGGTAACACCCATGTCTACTACCTCCCTAATAGTCAGCAAAGTCACAGAGCCCAGGAAGAGGTAACAAAATCATGAATGCTGGGCCCTAGAAAGAGCAGTGGGCATTGGGGGGGTGGGCAGAAGTTGAGTCACACAGAACTCAGAAGGGCATATGAAGAACCCACCGTCATTTTGTAAAGATCCATGACCAGCAAAGAAAGAGTGCTTTCCACCAGTCCTTTGTGGCTGGCAGGGATTCCTGTGCCATTGTAGCAAAGGTGGCTACAGAATGCTGGCTCACAAGCACCTTCATTAATGGACAGCCCTGCCCGGAGCTGCCAGTGCAGCACTGGCGTCCCTTATTCTTTTTATTCCACCCCCTATGTCTGTTTTCTGTCACTCTGTCATGTCAAATCATCGTCAGGTGGCAAACACAGCACCCCCAAGTACAAAGGTATCAGCTTTCAGGGCACAGGCTGGAAGGAATAGAGTAATGCAAACCAGAAGAGGGCACAGGCCACTTTGCAGGCAAGGAAACAGCTAACAAGTGTGGTTATTGGTTTCATGGGGGAGGGTCTGGAGTAGGTTTCCTGGACAGGCAGGTGGAGAACAGCCTGTCCTGGGTCCAGTTACAGACAGGCCTGTGTGATTAGTATTGATGCCCGTCACTTTGGTCACTTTGTGACTGCCAAGTTGTTGATTCTATGGAACACCGAAGGCCCTGGTTATCTGGTAATCAACACTGCTCTTGGGAGCAGCAGCAGGGAAACAGAAATAGCCTTTCCCAAGCATTGACTGAGCTCTGGATCATGTTTCTGGTTCATGCCTTTCTTTAGCACCTGTCCTCCGACTTCTCTAGCCTGTTTGTAACCTGCACCTCTGGGTAGCTGCTTGCATTTGTCACTGAATGAAATTCTAACTCATTTAGAACGAGCTAGGCCAAACTCTGTGTCTTGGACTGTGATACAGATGTAACTACGATGACTTGATGAAGCATAGAATACAGGAGCATGTTTGCATGTCAAGGCAAAAATTCAATCCCTCCCCTCTAACACATCTGAGCGTGTGTTTGATGCCTAAGCTAATTATTATCCTGCCACACTTCACCTCTGCTGAGAACTTTTAGAGTCTCTTTAAAAACATGAAAATTAAAATCCTAAAGGATTAGTTATAGAAGAATAGCAATATAATTAATTTCTGTGCGTAATTCACTTTCTTGGTGACCGTTGTCACCCTCAGCTCCTTGTCTTTTTCCACCTTCTAGAATCTTAATATCTCATTCCTCAAGCATCGGTATTTATTTACAGGCATCCTCCTGCTTTTCCACCTTCTAGAATCTTAATATCTCATTCCTCAAGCATCGGTATTTATTTACAGGCATCCTCCTGCTTTTCCACCTTCTAGAATCTTAATATCTCATTCCTCAAGCATCGGTATTTATTTACAGGCATCTCCTGCCCGCTGATATGAGCTTCACCTTTTCTTGAGTTTTGTCAGTTTTAATCACTCTCGCTCTCCCATTCATCTCTCCTCTCTGTCTTCCTCCCTCCTACCCTTGCTCCCCTCCTCCTTCTTCTTCCTCTTCTGTCTTTTCTCTCACTCTCTGAATTTTCTCCTTAATATCTCTCAAAGCTTTAAAAAGTGGGCTTATGGTTGCTTCTGTAACATCTGAGGAATGATGGGGATTGAGGGTACAAAAATATTTCACATATTGTAGATCACCATTTCATCCATCCATCCATCCATCCATCCATCCATCCATCCATCCATCCATCCTTCCTTCTGCTGGAAACTATGGGCCTATAGGCCAAAGATGGATGCCCCAACAGTACAGAGGAACTTTGGGTGGCTATCCAGGCAGCAAGATGTCTCTGTGATTTCTAGAGTTTTGTAAGGTGCTTACTTCTCATTTACTTAGGTAATATTATATCCTTCTGGAGTCTTTGATGGAGTTGAAGAATAGATAGATAGTTATAGTTGTTTTCCTTTGTTATGATAAAAGATAAAATAGATGTAAATATTGTAACTGTAATTCTTGCTTGATAACTGTTTTATTATATGTAATTTTGCTGTGTTAAAGTTAAAGCCTTCCTTCCTTTTTGTTTAAACAGAAAAAAGGGAAATGATGGAGGAAGGTCATTGGTTAAATAAAGAAACTGCCTTGGTCCTGATAGGACAGAAAATTAGGTAGGTGGAGTAAACAGAACAGAATGCTGGGAGGAAGAGGAAGTTAGCTCAGATGCGAGGCCACTGCTCTCCAGGGCAGACGCAATGAAGCTCCAACCCAGGATAGACATAGGCTGGAATCTTCCTGGTAAGCACACCTCGTGGTGCTACACACATTAATAGAAATGGGCCAAGCAGTATTTATATGAATACAGTTCGTGTGTCGTTATTTTGGGGCATAAGCTAGCCAGGCGGCTGGGAACTGGGAGGCAGGAACGCAGCCTGCAGCTCCTTCAACATCCTTCCATTAGAGAGAGACTGCCAAGATGCTCAGAATACAGTCATGAATAACACGAGATCTGCATCCTTAAAGGGACAATCAAAGGTGGGTGATAAGTGATATGTGATAAGTGGCATGGACACAAGATTATGTGTGCATACATGTGCCTGCTATGTATGTATGCATGCATGCATCTATCTATCTATCTATCTATCCATCTACTCACTTGGGGGTTAATCACTTCCTTATTGTTGCCAATAGTGAGACAATGTGCCTGGTATTAGCCCTATAGAGACAGATAATGTAGACCTTTACTGAACTTAAGCTATACTCAAAATACTCACTGGATTGTGCTCTTTTCATCATTCTATGTCATGGACTGGGCTACTTCCTGCTTATCAGTTTAATTTTATAGGTTAGTTAAAAACCATGATTGAGGGCTCAGCAGTTAAGAATACTTGCTGCTCTTGCAAGGGGCGTGGTTTTTGTTCCCAGTACCAACATCTGGCAGCTCACAAATTTCTGTAACTTCAATTTCAGGGTATCCAATGCCTCCTTGGTCACCTGCATATGCATTGTTTGTGTGTGTGTGTGTGTGTGTGTGTGTGTGTGTGTGTGTGTGTGTGTGTGATCAAGCAAAGCATATACATACATTCACACAAAAACACACACACACAGACAGAAAGATGGAGAGAGGAAGATAATAAAGATAATAAATATAAATTTATTGTAAGTAAATAAATAAACATCTTTCAAAACTACTTGCACCATACATCCGTTTGCTGTTGTCATGAAACATTTATTTCTGGGGGGATTTCGAGTGCCCTCACTTTGCAGTGAAAACAGCCAGGCTTTGGGGTGATGACAAGGCATCCCCAGGTCCTCCAGGAAGGCATCACAGAGTTGCACATGCTGCATCAGACTGAGAAAACTCTTCCAATGTGGAACCCTATGGTTCCTAACTCTAAGGCTCTCACGTGACCTAGTAAACACCACAGAATCCCCCGGGGTGTTAGGAGAGGACACAATGCTCTGCAGATACTGTGAAATCCTTTCCAGAGTTGAGGGAAAGGGGCAGGAAAAGCCACCCATGATCTGACTTAAGAGCAGTTCATCTCATGATATGAAATATACTTTATTCCTATATTCTTTGACTAGGCTAAAACAAAGAAAACTGTAAAAAGTTTTAATGCCCAAATCAGTCCTATCAATTCTATTTCCTAAGTCATGTGTCTTCCTGTTAGGAACTGTAGATTCTACCCGCTCATCTCGACTTCCATGGATACTCTTGACACACACAACAGAACTTGATCCTCAAGGAAAGGCCAAGCCTGGGGTCATCTGTGTGCTGATAAAACCCTTTGTGAGAAGCAGTAGCCAGAGCTGATGCAGGAGTGGAGCTTTTCCCATAGGTCCCCTACCAGTCATATTTCTGACATGGACCACAAGAGGGAAGATAGAACAGGTGATAAAAAGACAAGTCTCTAAGTACAGTGTTAGATGTGGAAAAAACTCGAGGTGAGGAACCAAAATTGTTCGCCAGTGGAGATATTATTTGTCAACTTTTATGGCAAACCTATGGGTGATCTCAGCAATCAGAGAATGGGCTACACTCTAGTTAAACTCCTGTCAGTGCATGCTTGGCAGTGGCTTCTAAAGACTGAGTGCCCACTTCCGTGCTAGGGTACTATCAGACAGTGTCTCTGCTGGGCCTGTATTGAAGCCAGTGAGCCGAAGGCAGTGCCAGACATGGTAAAGCTGAGTCTACCTCACACAGCCTGTGGTGTCTGATAGCACTGATGACCATGCAGAGAGACAGAATAAAAGTGTTTAAGTGACAAATAAGCCAGTGCAGGAAAGGTTGCATGATTGTTGGGCTGAACAGGGACATGTGGGACGCAGCACGAGAAGGGCCAGTGTAGAGCAGTCTGTGTGTTGCCTTGGCCTCCTCTGCTGTCCATATTGCATCTTCCTCTGTAGTGAGTGAAACAGGACCACCATGTCCTCACGGCCTCTTGAGAAGCCCAGTGACAGTGACAGGCTGCTGGTCTGGAATGAGCACTTCAGGTCCCTGTGTGGAAAGCATCCGTGCTCAGGGAGGGACCATTCCATGCCAAGGCAGACAAAGTCTCCAAGGATAAGCAGGGGGCATTTTTAAACCTGTCTTAGATACTTATTCACTTTGTGTTTGGCCATGGGATGCTGACAACCATTCAATACGGTTGAGTGACCTTCTGTAGGTCAGAGCAGGCTTCATTCGGATTGAGTTTAGAAAACCCATAAATCTGGCCTAGCCTTCAATTTGTCAGATAGACAGGGCTTCTTAGGGGAGCCTGTAGCCAATACAGGTGGGGCCTGTGTGTGTTCCTCCCCCCCCTCTCTCCTTCCCTCCTTCCTTCTTTCCCTCCCTCCCTCCCTCCCTCCCTCCCTCCCCTCTCTCCACCTACCTACAAGGGCTTTACCATTCCTCCAACTGGCTCTAACAGGTTTGAGAACATATTTTCTCTTCCTTGTGAATGGAACTTTGGTTTCAGCCCAGCAGAATGGGGATGGTATGGACCCAGTGGTATTTTGGTCATGGAGAAGGATTCATCACCATGAAATTGCAGTCTAAACCCATATATAATGAATAAAATAGGCCAGTTAGTATAGCTAAAAGAGCCAGAAAAAAATTGAGTTTTGAAGCTGGGCTGATCCAGGCTCAGCCGATCTCATTCCTCTGCTCTGACAGCTCAACACACCAGATAAGGAGGAATCCTCTTGCAGCTGTTTTTCCTCAAGTTATAGAATTTTAGAACAACAAAGGAAATTGGAGATTATCTTCACAGATGAGGAAATTGATGTCCAGAGAAATGAAGTGACTTTTCCAAGGTTAAAGAGATAGTTGTTGCCTGAGCCAAGATAAAAGGAAAACCACTCCCAACACTTTAGTTTTGTTTATTTGTCTGTAGTTTGATCCTCCCAGCAACCCTGGAAATGCTCACTGGGGTCTATTGGCAGGTTTCTCTGTAGCCAGGGGCCAGAGTCACGACCCAAGAATGCAGACGAAGTGTATTTAGTGAGAAAAGCCGCGAACATGGAAGACTACACCACAGAGACCCAGGGTCCAGGGACATAGAGTTCAACAGGAACTGTGATGACTGAGAAGAACAGAGTGGTGACATGAGCCAACCCTCCTTTCTTTTAGATGTTTCACTTACTGAATTCTTTTTCATATGTGTGTG
>NW_004949119.1:4204066-4239968 GCF_000317375.1 Microtus ochrogaster
TGTGTGTGTGTACATGTGAGTGCAGATGCCTGTAAGGCCAGAAGAGGCTATCGGATCCCTCTGGAGTGGAGTTACCGGTGATTGTGAGCTGGCCAGCAGGAGTACTAGGATCTAAACTCAGGTCCTCTAGGAGAGAAGCAGGAACTTTTATTTTCTGATCCACCTTTTCAGTTGCTATCTTGTATTTTGAGACTGGGTCTCTCACTCAGTCTAGGGATTTACCAACTAGGCTAAGCTAGCTGGCCATGGAACCCTGGGGATCCTACTGTCTCTTCCTTATCCAGCACTAAATTTATGTAATTTCCATATCCATGCTTTTATGTAGGTACTGGGAATTGAACCAATGTCCTCATGCTTGCATGCAAAATCTTTACCAACTGATGTGTTTCCAAAGTCCCTTCTAACTAAATTCTAACTGGTGAGATGTCTGGGTAGAGTCATATTTCTGTCACCCAGGTGAGGAATGGTGACAACCATCAACACTCTGGGCCAGCCCTTCACTCAGGAGCTATTACCTATTCATTTTAATTGGTCCTCACAATGACAGCAGGTCAGCAATGTAGGATTTGCTATGTCAATTGGAGAACATTGGCAGTTAAGGGTTTGTCTAAAGTCCCCCAACTAGTCAGAGGCAGATCTTCCACTAAGAAAAGCCAGTACTGTCCTTGAAGGCATCTTTGTCAGAAGCTAGTATCCAAATCTAGCAACCATGACAGTGTGACCAGCCTAGGATCCATCAGTCACTCAGAGCTTCAGGTCTATGGAAGAAGTCCTTGGTTTCAACATGCTTTGGGGAAGAATCATGGTTGAGCCTTTTGGGGGCTTTTCAGGAAGAGAAGGAAGAATCCAGAGGCTTGGAAGTCCCTCAGAGGAGGATCTTTGCATGTTTTATGGTTGGTTGAACTTTATGATCCTAAAGAATCCATTATTTGTTTTATTTATTGCAGTTCTCAATGCCAGATTCTGCTTTGTCTTTAAACTTATGATGTCTATGGCATGACAGACTTATTTTTCATCTCTCTCTCTCTCTCTCTCTCTCTCTCTCTCTCTCTCTCTCTCTCTCTCTCAGCCCTGGAAAATTCTTAAGAAATTTCTAGTCCAAGCATTTGGGGGAGATATTAGTACTCAGGCTTAGGCATCTGGGAGAGATAGACAAGCTTTTATTACAGTAGGGAGGAGAGGGTGATAACCTGGCCCAAGTATCATTTCAGGTTGTGGCAGAAGGAGATTAGCTCCAATTTATTGCTGCTCATATTTGCCTCTTCCCCATGCCCCTCCCCCATTTTTCGGAGTGCTATAGAAATGGTATTTGTGAATCCCAGGAGCCCCTCACACCAATGTCAGTTTAGAGACCTTCCCAGACACATCTAAATGTGGACATAAACTACAAATGGGATGAAATTGAAGAAATATCTGTTTCTTGATTCTTTATTACTGTGGATTTAAAAAAATCCCTCATGACATCTCAGAAATTTGAATCCAAATGCTAATGTATATGAAGACGGATTGCGAATGATTCAAACATGGAGACTGTCTTATAAAGTCTGTCAGTTTTCTTGCAATGTACAGATACTATTCGGACATTGTGGGCATGCGTGCTCTTGGAGACCACATTGTAGAACTAAGCACAATGATGTACAGGGAGCTAAGCCCAGTGATTGAACTCGGTATATCATTTTGAAAATACAAACACAAGTGAGATTCATTCGGAGATACTCAATTAGTGTTGGGTCCAAATGAAATTTGAGTCTGGCACAGACAAACATCCAGCTCTAGCGCCTTTTCTCACAGGGCCTCAGAAGCAAAAGTCCACAGGTCGGCTTCGGAATCTAAAGGAAGCTACTGGAAACCTTAAGGAAATTTTGGGAGAGAGGAAAGCTCAGTGGAGGTCAGTAAGAGAGGAGCAATCAGCAGAGGTCAGGAAGACAGGAGCCATCAGCAGCATTTGGCCTCTTTTCTATTGTTATCCTTGGTTTTTACAAAACAGAGTCACTTCTGCATCCCATTGCCTGTTGGGTTTGGAGTACATTGTCTGTGTATTGGGTGTGACCCTCACTCCTAAATGCCTGCCCTGCTTTTCTGCCCTTGGCAAAGCAGAGGCAGAGACCAGTTGGAATATGTGATTTCAGTCAATGAGAAGAAGAGATAATGTCTCCGAAGCATAGAAGGGATTCTGAGACCTCCCTAAGCACATCTCAGTGTCTGGTGAGCAAAGCATTGAGCCCTTTGGCAACATCAGGTTTAGATCACAGTATCAGTAGAGCAGCAGCAGCCTCCCCTGACCTTCCCTGCTGAGCAGGGAGTCCACAGTGTGGTGGCCTCATCTTACTGTAATTGAGAGCTGTCAGTAGACACAGGGGAGAAGAGAGAAGCCACAGTTCCCTAATGTTTATTGCAAGGGTGTATTGGGCTCTTTTGGATGCATTCCCAAAAACAAAACAAACAAACAAACATCAACAACAAAAAAAAACCAACTAACACCTAAAAATATCTTCTGAATGACCCCCAGCCTAAGGGCAAGCTCCTTAGGACAGAGATGTTCAAACTGTAGCCTACAGAAGAACCCCTTTAAAAAGCAGTATCCTCATAGTCTGGAAGTTCCAATTCCTAGTTTATGTGTTCGCTTGCATCACTTGCATATGGAGGTCCCAATGAGTGACTCTCTGTAACCAGCTGAGGTAGAGACACAGCCGCAGTGAAGAGCGGAGCATGCTCTGTCCACACCGAGAACCAAGAGAAGTGGGACAGTTGAGGAAGGTCGGCAAAGCTCCTTGTCTGTAAGATCGACTGTTTATGGCAGTAAATGGAATTCATTCTAACATTTGTTGACACATTGACTAAATGACAATATATTTCACTGCCAGTTGCCGAATAAATAATCCAGTGCAGGGTGACTAAAATATTGAGAGTATTGTCTCTCCCTTCAAAATGGCTTCTGTTACCCTAGTGCCTCTCTCTTGTCTGCACGAGAAATGGTCTCTCTCGTAGTTCGGCTGGGTTCAGTAGAACTGCCTTCCGTTGACTTCACCACCAGTCTTGGACAAGGCAATTAGCTTCGTTTAGTCTGCTAGCCAACTTTCTCCAGCAGGAGTGTGGTGCTGGAAGCTCTCAGATTCCCATCTCACCCAGTTAAATGCTTCTCATGACTCCACCCTTGGCAAGAGGCCAGGTCAAATGATGCCCCTTCAGATGCAGCTGTACCCTTGGAGCTCACACCTATCATCATTACTCCTCTGGTCTTACAGGAAGACACTGTAGTTCATATCTGTCACAGTTAGTCTTTGGAAGCCTCAAACCTTTGAGATTATTCACATATTTATGCCTGTGTACCGAATATGCCATCCAACGCCTCCCCTTCGTCATGTAGCTGTGACAATATACTGAACAGAGAATCTCCATCAGCTGACTCCTGGCAGACTCTGTTATTTACACTAGTGTCAGAATTGCTGCTTATAATTGGCTGAGCTCATAATAAAGCAGCTCAGGAATCTGTTCTTCTCAGATCTCTTCTCACTAGTAAACTCTCCTCTTGGTGTGCCCTCTTTCCATCGGGGGCTTCTTCATTATTTACAGAGAAGGGAAATGCATGGCAGATGAGGCATGAGCTTTATTGGAGGGTGATTCTTTCAGCTTGTGAAGGCATGCACTCTCCATCTTTCCTCCTCTCCCTCCTCCTCTTCAACTCTCTCCCTCCCTCCCTCCCTCTCTCCCTCCCTCCCTCTCTGAGATTGAGGATTTTGCTATGGCATTTAACAGTGAGCCAAACCGAGTCCATTGGAGCAGCCTCTCTCCCAGGTAGAATGCGCTGCTCAGGTCCATTCGGCAATGGTGAATGACGGGTAATAGTGTCGCTCATTTCATTTTAGTCCGATTTTTTCAACTTACTCTTTTTGTGAGATCAGGAAACCTTCAACCTTCTTAGTATCATAGTTGCCTTACCTGTAACATTGGGCTACCAATCATACCTCACTCACTGGAGTATTAGAAAAATTTATCAAATCAGGAACACAAAGAGCTTATGCAAGCTAAGCACATTGAGCACTCCAGGCCCAACAAAACAAACTGCCATTTTCATTTGTCAATGATTTACCAACCTCATTCCCACCTTGAATTTTCCTGTATCAGAAAAGGTTCAGAATTGAGGGGAATTGCGGGGATCCTTGATTTTCTTCAAAAGGATGTGGACCTTCTCTGACAGGTTTTCCTCTCTTGCTATATATGCAGTTCCTTACACTTTATGTACATGCCATGTTTAGTTCCTGTCCAAAATGTATTAGGCCTCCACTTTTATTTTGTGGCTCTATTAACCATGGCTGTCACGTCTTCATAGCTACCTCTCCTAGATACTGACTGCAAAGTCAGGGGTGGGTGGGTGGTACCATACTTGCTTGCTAAGCCGTAATTTCATGGTCATGGTGACCAGTTCCCATAGACTAACCCAAGTCTATCTCCACCAGGAGCGTCCAGCAACACTGTAGGATGTTATTCTCAAATTTCAGAGGGCAACAGTTGGACACAACAAACACTGATTTAGACAAACACAGACTGAGGCTAGTTATTTGCTTTGAATTCAGTGTCTTTGATGAGAACTCCCATGCCCAAGGTCATTTATGGAGATTATTGTACGTCTGTGTGGTCCTGATGAAATTCCTAGTTTGACATGTAGAATAAAATTGTATTTGTTAGCACTGTCTGTCAGTGTTCTCCAAGAAAATTGTCGTGATCAAGCAAAGGTGCCTAATAGAATGGAATAGCTGAAGGAATTTACCTGATCCTGGGCTCTGGGCTAAGAGCCACTGAGTCCGGCTTTAATAGCAGCCATCTCTAACCAGTTGTGAGCTGTGCCTTTCTCTCACCTTCTTCCCCTCTGAGAGGCTTGTGTTATTCCCTTAAAAGGAAGCAATAGACCAAAATGCCATTGACCCCTTTTTTTTATTTTTACAACCAGTTATTTCTCCTTTCCGAGATTCTCAGAAAGATTTCTCCATCTTTCTTCCTAGGCCTCTGGCAAGCATCCTGGGAAGAGTGCACACGAGGTAGTCTTTTTGTTGTTGGTATTCTCTGGCACTCCTGTTTTCCAGATCAAGAACGTCACACCTTCTGAAGAAAATGGTCCCTCAATTTTAATAGTTTTCCTTTGTTTCAACATGCAAAAACTGAAGATTTCTCCCAATTAGGTCTCTGATATAGTCTGACTTGGAGTATGCAGAGACCATGAATGTTGAACTAGTCTTACATGGCTATTAGCAGGTGAAGGAAGAGATGAAAGACACAGCTCACAACTAGTTAGATGCAGAGCCAGACAAGGGACTGACTGTTCATGCTTAGTCTAAGTCCCTGCTTTAGCAGTGTGCCGTCTTCTCCTCCCAGAACTGTGGACGTTCTGGGCTGATTTCTATGTCTCAGAACTGTGGAAGTTATGCTCAGCCAAGACAGGCAGGTACAGTTCCAAGCATTAAGACTGACAGAAATTCTTTTGACTGATTCTTTGTATTTTGCATTGTATAACAAATTCTATTTTCAAAACGGTTCTGCCTCAAGCTGGGCAATGCTCATTCTTCTGCTAGCCATCCATCACATGTGCCCTGTCTCTGCATCCCATCTCTGGGTGATGCTCAGAATACCCTGGACAATGCCTACCCTTCCACGGCCTGTCTATCACACACCCCTATCCCTGTATCCCATCTTAAGTGATGCTCAGAATAACCTGGACAATGCCTACCCTTCCACTGCCTGTCTACCACACACCCGTATCCCTGCATCCCATCTTGAGTGATGCTCAGAAATAACCTGAATGATCCTTTGGCACTTGCCTAGAATTTTCTGGGGTTTTGTTGAATACTTTGAAACTAGATGGTGCTAGCTTGCTTTTTGGGATCCTGAGAGGGCAAATATACATAGACCAGGATATTTGTAATACCTAGTATTATATTGAGAAAAATTAAGGTGAGTTAGCCGACAAAATCATCTTCAATATCACTTTGCCAGCTGTCAGCATCGTGTAGTGGAGAGTCTAAAGTGCTTTCTCCACATTTGTGCTGCGTCTCTTCTGGAGTGACAGGCAGAGTCCTCACACACCCGTCAGTGTTAGTTGTCTCTCCACTTTAACTTGCTATGAGCTGTAGGGTGATGCTCTATCATGCTACAGGCTGCGTTCATTGGAACCCATAATATTTCCAATCTTTTGTATTTCCTCGCCCCCATGACAACTTGGAAATTAAGGCATACAAGTTTAATATGATCCCTTTAGTTTTTTTTCTTGTTCTTATCTCTTGGCTTCCGTTTGCTTAGCCATATTTTAATCATGTTAGTAAGAATCTGTATAGTGTGGGAAAAGTAAGATTCTGGTTGGAACATCCCCTGTCTGTAATGGGCAGGGGTTCTGAGAACTCCTGCTGTTGCTGGGTTATGGACAATGAACACTTCTACTTGGGTGAAAGGAAGTCCAAACAGAGAGCTGAGAGGAGGGCGAGCTCCTCTACCCTTGCCAGTGTCGAATATTACTGCACAGTGCATAACTCGTCACCACCTCTGACTCTGGCTTAAATTCCATACAGCAAAGTTTGTTCAGCTGTGTTCCATTCAGACTGTGGCTCATTCCTCTGTGTTTGTGCTGCCGCTGCTTCTGATTGAACAAGACAGAACTGAGCATGTAGCTTCTGCCTGACAGAGATGACGTTGTGTAGCCTGGGTGTATTAGAGTGGACCTACTGTTTCCAAGGACAGTGGCTTTCATTTCTCCCTCAGTGCCTCAGCAGCTCAGCCTAGCATACCACCTGAATTGCCTGCTTAGAGCAGAGCTGACAGAAGTGGAGTAACTGACCGGCTAAGGCAGGAGCACAGTGCTGGGATATGGGAAGAGAATTAGACCTGCGTCCTAGTCTGCAT
Source organism: Microtus ochrogaster (assembly GCF_000317375.1). Lineage (NCBI taxonomy): Eukaryota > Metazoa > Chordata > Mammalia > Rodentia > Cricetidae > Microtus > Microtus ochrogaster. The sequence goes on from NW_004949119.1 coordinate 4,210,955, forward strand.
CCAAGTGCAGAACTGACCATTCTTCAGCAGCAAGAGAATTTGATATTAGACTCAGATCTCACTTATTTTGTTAGAGTGGAGCAATGCCTTCAGCTCAGCTAGATTTGAAATCTCACTTATTCCCTGAGCCACTTTGTCCCTAAGGGTCTGTGTCCCATTGTGTGAGAGCATGACTATCCAAATGTGAACTGTGATAATTCTCAAGTCAGAAATCGTCCTAAAATATGTTAAAAGAGTCTATCACAGACTCATGAATTTTATGATTATAATATATATGAATTTGGCTCATGGATTATATGAACCAAACGGTATCCTGTATGAAAAGTTTAGACCAGAAAGGAGGAAAGAAAATTACGTGTTTGCAGTGCATGTAGATATGTGTGTATCAAATGAATATGTTTACATATATGAAAGAATATGAATATGTTCTATGATACATACATAGATTTACTTTTATGTATATGTTGTAACCCACAGGAAAGTGTGCCATGATGTACTTTGTGTAATGGGTCTCTGGCCCTTTTCTCAAAGAATTGGCTGGTATTGTATTCTAAAGCCACTATCACATAAAGAATTCCCTTCCCCATAACGTGATAGTTGATCAAGGACAATTTCCACTGGATGCTGTGAGCAATACAGCATAGGAGGCTAGTTCTATAGCAGAGGTTGTGAGATTCTCTCCTAGAAAGCAGCAGTGCCTAGCTAGACCATCCACATTTACCAAGGTCCCTGCTGGAACCCGACAACACAGAGGCCCTTTGCTCGGTGACCTTGGCAAGAATGGGATCTGATTGTGAAGCAGGCCCAGTCTTCAAGCCTCTGCATCCCATTGGGGCTTTTTTCACTTCCTCTCTGTATATGTCCATCATCGTAGATGTCTGTCTCTTCCCCCAAATCAGGACCCATGCCTAGAAGTAGGTTCCTCATTCTTGAAGTGAGTCACAGCCATGCTCTATCTCCTTCCTTCCCACTGTGCAATGGGAAAGCCTCAAATGCGTAGGTGGGGTTTGTTCCCAGGAGTAAGTTCCACAGGCAGATGGACGAGAGGAGGAAACGGGAAAGGTCTGCATCAGGCCCCTCCTTGGATAATGTCTTACTCCATTCCTGCCAAGCACCAAATTTCAGACCTGCTTCATTCCCAGGGTCACACCAGTGACAGCTCAGAACAGAGGAAGCAATAGAAGGCTGTGTTTGTTTGTTGTTCACTGAACTTAAAAAAAAAAAAAGAAAAAGAAATGACAGGGAAGGCTTAATAAATAGTAGTCATGTTCTAACCCTAAGCAAGAAAACACACACTCTACCATATTGACTTCATATAATTTTTAATCAATAATTCCTTTAATATTTAAAAAGAACTGTAATTCTTAGAACTCTCTATAATCCCTCTTTAACATGCCCCTCCTTCAAAGCAAATATTGACGTGTATCTGGCATGTGCTCGTCTATTTCTGTGGAATTGATATTCATACTACTTGAAAGAGCATGGTAATTGATTTAGTGCCTTTAAAAATTATTTCACAGGGGCAGGTGAGATGACTCAGTGGCTAAAAGTACTTGCCACCAAGTCAAATGTCTTAAATTCAGTCTCCATGTCCCGTGTAGGGGGAGTAGAGAACGCATTCAGAAGGTCTGTCTGCCGCTTCCAGAGGGTAATATGGATGGATTTGTTCATTGCGTCTTCATGCTGTGGCACTGCATCTCCACCTTCACAAATAAATAAAATGAAAATTTAAGAATACACCAATCGTGTTACAACTAGTGGCAACTAGACGATATCGTCAGTTTTCATTTGCTGAGTTCTTTATTTCTCTGTATTATTTTGTAGTGCTGAAGGTGGAGCCCAGGGCTTCTCACATGCATTCAGGCAATCCCTCCACTACTATGTACCTCTTAAGGCTGTCAGTCTTCATTTGACAGAGAAAGTAAAGTCAGAGTTATGCTTTTGAGAAGTATCCAGAGACTTCATTTGTTCTCATTGTTGTACTGCATTGTCCTAATATGAACCCAGGTCCTTGGACATGATAGGTGCATGATCCATGGCTGAGCTATTGCTCAGTCCTGATTCTGAGCCCCTTGCTTACATTTTCCACCAGAATTTAAAGCAGTGTAGGCTCAATAACTATCAGTTGAATGAGAAAGGTTTTTTTTTTGTTGTTGTTTTTTTTGTTTTTTTTTGTTTTTGGTTTTGGTTTTGGTTTTGGTTTTTCGAGACAGGGTTTCTCTGTAGCTTTGGTTCCTGTCCTGGCACTAGTTCTTGTACACCAGGCTAGCCTCGAACTCACAGAGATCCGCCTGCTTCTGCCTCCCGAGTGCTGGGATTAAAGGTATGCACCACCACTGCCTGGCGAATGGGAAAGTTTTTAACATGGACTGAGTGCATCACATAATCACACAACTTTTCTGTCCAGATTGCTAACTGTACTGCAGAAAGTTCCCACCTTACTTTTTCCTAGTGTATTTCTTTTGGTTTGTCTGTTTGTTTTAGTTTTTTTAAAATATTTTTATTTATTATGTATACAATATTCTTTCTGCGTGTATGCCTGCAGGCCAGAAGAGGGCACCAGACCTCATCACAGATGGTTGTGAGCCACCATGTGGTTGCTGGGAACCGAACCCAGGGCCTTTGGAAGAGCAGGCAATACTCCTACCCTGTGAGCCATCTCTCCAGCCCTTGTTTTAGTTTTTTGAGACAAGGTTTCTCTATAGCTTTGGAGCCTGTCTTGGAACTAGCTCTGTAAACTAGGTTGGGCTCGAACTCACAGAGATCTGCCTGCCACTGCCTCCCGAGTGCTGGGATTAAAGGCATGTGCCACCACCACCCGGTTCCTTCCAAGTGTATTTCAACCATTCCTGTGTGTTTCCCACAAAGGGGTTTAATCAATCAAGTTTAAAAAAGTAATTCCAAAGATTCTTGCCCACCCTTATATTCTCTTTAAATAGTCCCCTACTATTTATTCTTTGCCTGTTTCTGGAAATCTTGCTAAATAGAAACCCTTAGTCCCCTTAGCTCTTAACTGACTTCTTGTTCTTTTCTTAACCTTATCATGCCTCAGTGCTACACTGAGAATTGCTTCCTTTTTGTTATCTTCTGGTCCACTGAGTTTGTCTTTAACTATGACAATCTATAGAGTGTTTTGTCTTCCTCCTCCTCCCCCACCACCTTCCCCTGTGTAGTCCAGACAGATCTTGAGCTGGACATTTTACTGCCTCTGCTTCCATGATGATACACAACTAAGAGTTTATGTTGATTGTGTTCGTAAACACATTCTAAATATTTGTCTTTAAAACCACAGAAAAGGTAGTTCTTACTCCTTATTAAGAAAACTTCACATTTCAACCATCAGAGACCATTATAGAAAATAATAAGCACTCAAAATGCGCAGTTGTGAAGCCTTGTCCCAACCAATCCAACACAACATAACTCTGACACCTACAGCTCTCAGGGATTGCTGTGGAGGAGAGGGCAGAAAGGTGTAAGAGCAAAGATTTAGGGAGCTTGCAACTCACTGTGGGATGTCAGCATCTGTATCCATAAAGTCTCACCAACACAACTGACTGCAGATGAGCTGGGGAAGGGCAACAATAGATATGCTAATGTGGATGGGGAAGGCGCCTGAGGCTCAGCCCTAAGCAAAGAACTACAGGCACCTAAGGATGGAAGAGTGGGAGAAGAAGCCATCCCCAAGGACTAGCACACCAATGGGTTGATGGGTTGTCCAGTACCAAGGATCATCCCTGAAAACATATACACAAGTAACACTATACAGACTAAGGAGTTTGTGTTTAGACATTTAGGAATGGTGTGTGTGTAGCAACAGTTAATGAAAAAATGAGGCCATGAATTTGAAAGAGAGCAAGAAGGAGTATGAGGGAGGGTTTGAAAGGGGGAGAGAGAAGGAGAGGCTGTGATTTTATTATAATCTCAGAAAAATATTTTTAAAAAAGATTATATGCTATCTACCATAGATTTGGAAATTATTAAAAGGCATATAGAGTATTTAATCCAGAAAAATAACTTCAAAAGTAATTATAGTGATCATTTTAGTGCACCATGGTGTTGTCAATTTACAATCGACTAAATAGGGTTCTTTCTATGTGTTTAGTTTTACAACCTTCTATTTTACACCAGACATTATAGGGTGGATTTACCATGCCATTAAATAATCTTCAAAAGTAATTTTTTTAACAGCTCCTTAATGCCCCACCATATGGAGGCACTATAAAAACATAAATCATCCAAATTTTAAAATATCTCTCAGCATAAATTAACATATAATTAGGAAGCAAGAGAGTATGAATATTTTAAGGCATTTGATGCTTAGTTAAGTATTACTATCCAAATATGGTATTTCCAACTTACATTGTAGCGGCGGCACCATTCTCCAGCTAGTGCTATCACCGCTACGATTCTAACTCAACTGGTTAGATGAAATGTTGTTTGTGCTTTGAAAAATTCCTGTAACTGCTCTTGGTAATTCTTGATATCTAGTTACTACATTTTATTATCTCTCAGTGAAAGTCTAGGTCTCTCTCCATTTCTGGGCTGCTCAGAGAAGCAGATCTCAGAATTTCTGTTTATCATAAATTATACTTCTATTCCATACTTCTGTGTATTTTTACTTTTATGACTCCTAAGGTGGATGGTTTAAGTGATTGCTTTTCGCTGTCTCTCGTGTTTGCAGCCTCGTGTGCTCTGCCTCTACCACTCCTGTAATTATTGCTGTTCTGCTTCTATCTGTAAGCTTTGATGTGAATACATTTATTTTCAATGGAAGCTACCGCTTACTTCCAATTGTTCTTTGATACAGTGGTTGTTTAAAGATGTCCAGATTTATCCTAATGTTTGATTAAATGCTTGATATTTTGATTTTGTTTTATTTAGCTTTGAGAATACTGTTATTTTTTTCCTCTAAAGATCTTTATCAAATATGCTGAATCAATTGACAAATCTTTCTATGCTTTTTGCACCTTTTCTTCTTGAAAGGTATAAGAAAATGTATGTTTTTTCACATGAGATTAAAAGGTTTCAATCTTTTTTGTTTACTCTGTCATAGATATGATGTTTCTCATCTCATTCTTGTGATTTTTGATTTATATATAATTGTGTCACATGTGACAGAAATTATGTGTCTGGCATCTTAGGTTTCTATTGCTGGATGAAACACCATGAGGAAAGAGTTTATTTGGTTTACATTTCTACATCATAGTTCATCATTGAAGGAAGTCAGGATAGAGAGGACATGGAGACAGGGGCTGATGCAGAGGCAATGGAGGGATGCTGCTTACTGGCTTGCTCCTCATGGCTTGCTCAGCCAGCTTTCTTATGGAACCCAGGACTAACACCAGCTCGGTGATATCACCAGCCACAATGGGCTGGGCATTCCCCATCAATTACCAATTAAGAAAGTGCCCTATAGGCTTGCCCATAGCAAGATCTTATGGAGACATTTTCTAAATCGATGTTCCCTCCCCTCAAATGAGTCTAACCTGTGCCAAGTTGACATAAAACCATCCAGCACATCAATGCACAGGATTCTTTTTATCTGCCACAGGTATTTTCTTTTCACAGTTTATTGCTTCTGACTTGTGTGTCTTGGTGATTATTACCTTTCGAAAAAGTAGCCTACCCTAGCTCGAGCTTATGCATTTTGTGGTAATTGCATGTATATGTTATGAGTATGTGCACATGAGTGCAAGGTCCACAGAAGGTCATTTTACAAAATCTATCATCATAGTCCGAAGAGTTAACTGATGCCAGTGTTCGTATCCGTTTCCTTTCAGTTTTAACCATGGCTAGCTTGCTTTCATTCTCCACCATCAGTTGATGGCTTTCCTGTGCTGTTTTGGACGGGAAGAAGGATGGCTAACCCCTCACGGTTTTAAGTCTAGTGTAATATCTTCCTAGTTTCCTTCTTACAGGAACAACCTGGCTGTTCATGTGAGTTCATGTCTGCAATCACTGCTCTCTACAGATTATATCATTGTCTTCTGATATGAAATATTCCAGAAAAGAACCCTGACCAGCCATACTTTGCTTACTTGAGAAGTAAGCGTTTCTCAAGGTTTGAAAGTTACCATCAAGATTTAAAACAGAATGAAATTTCACTGATATGTTATTTCAAGTTTTACCGTGTGCAGGTGTGGTGGCTCACACCTCTAATCCCGGAACTTAGATTCTATTATAGCAAGTTCAGGGACAGCCAGAGAAAAATGGAGAGACTGTGTCTCAAAAGAACTAACAAAGAAGAAGCAAGGAAAAAAGTTAAGGTTTATTGTATTTGTTTCTCTCTTGAAGGTTTTTTCCTGATAACCCTGATTAGTATCTAAACTTAAGAGGGATTTGCCTCCTTCTATTGATATTTCTATTTCATTAAATCATTGATGGTAAATTTTATGTTGTCCTTTTTGTCTGCTGCAGTAATACTTCCCCCCACTTTAGTTTAAATTTTATTTCTCGACTTTTTAAATTTCTTTTTCTCACTTAAATATAAGAAACTCCTGATTTGTTTTACTACAGTATTCCTCGTGTGTGTGTGTGTGTGTGTGTGTGTGTGTGTGTGTGTGTGTGAGAGAGAGAGAGAGGGGAGAGAGAGAGAGAGAGAGAGAGAGAGAGAGAGAGAATGTTTTTCTTGTCTGCGTTTTCCTTAATGTGGGTGTTCATTTTACCACATGCTGCAGGTTTTCCAGAACTGCTTGCATGACCTAAGTAACATCATTATTCACATCACCTTTATCTCCAAACAACTTCTCCTCATCCTTCCCCTCCAGGTTTGAAGTCACTCTTTCCTTGCATGTCTGTGAGGACTGCTATCGGATGTTTCTGAATCTCTCCTGGCTTACCTGAGCCCAGCTCCTGATTTCAGTCACCAGAAAGAGTTGCTTTCCTGGATGTCATGATGCTATGCTTTGTAGAATCCAAAGCGGCCATGTGCATCTGTGATTTCTGACTGTCTATCTCGGGTCTTTGAAGAGTACTGAATGCTGGCGCTGTGTGGACAGTCCTCTGGGGAGTGTTCTTTGTTTCTGACACACTCTGATGTGGTGAGAAATTTTTGAATTTTGGAATCTAGGTGTCTTGGAATCTGGAATATCATGAATCAAATTAGGGTCTCTAGGATACATTCCTCCGCGAGTCTTTGGAAGAGAGTTTTGATTTACTTTTAGGGACACCTGTGCATCTTGAACAAGCTAGGAAGCCAGAGGTGCTTTGGTTTTCCTGTGGGGAAAATTTGCATAAGGATTATGATCCCCAGTAGCTGCATCTCCAGAGCTCTTCTTTACTCCTTTGTAAAATTACATCAGAGAAACAACCTGTCCCTAACACCTTCCTCGATTGTTTAATTCAGGCGGTGGAGCATAAATGGGTCTATTTTGCAGAGGGAAGCAAACAAGATTAAAATAGATATTAGGATCTAACCCTGAAATGCTTAGATGATCAGTTAGTGGAGGGAGAGCACCAGAGAGGCCAGGGAGTAGGTGGTACCTTAGGATTGATTGTGCTGCAATCAGCTAATTTGACCACAACCACTGATGATAGTCTGCTCCATGGCCTTTGCATAAGTGTGAGAGAGCTGGTGTTGGGGTGTAGACTCTGAGGGGTGGGAAGCTTCCTATGTAGGTCAGATCCTCCAACTGCAGAGGGCTCCTGCGATGGTTATCTGGGCTATAGACAACAAAACTCTCATTTAAACAGAAGAGCTGCACTTATCAACTCTGCTTGCGCCCAGATGTCTGAAAGTCACTATTAGAAAACTGGGACTTCCCAAAGATGATGTGAAAGTTAGGACAACAAGAAAATGGCCACCAGGCAAAGTCCAGAGAAGAGAGCATAAGAGGCAGGGGTCCTGGGACAAGATCTGAAAGAAAGCTGTAGGGGCAGCAGGCTGGTGGGAAAGTGGTAATGGGCCAGCAGGAAATAGAAAAGGTTTGCCAAGGAGAAAAAAAAGAACTTAGGTCAGATGCAGAATTTAGATTTATTCCAAATTTTATGGAAAGGTCTTGTGGAAAGAGAGTTACAAAGGGTAAATTACCTAATTTGATTTGTGAACATGAAGGGTTTATGTGTTCAATTGATTCTTAGTAAACACATGCTTATCAAGTAACTCCACCATTTCAGATGCTATGGCAGGATCCTCTCATTTGATTCCCAGGAATTCATCCGTGAAGTATTTCCACTATGTCCTGAAACTTTTGTACTAATGAGGAAGTTAGTGTGGTCTGGCCCTACACATCTGCTTGTTTGACTGTCCCATGTCTTCTGTTGTCCCTGACTTCTGGATGACTAAGTTTGAATACATTTGATGAAAAATCACTGCTACTCTATCTGTACACAGAAGTCTCTAGAACCGAGAACTGTTTCTGAACAGTTACGTGTCACTATCAACAACATCTGGGATTTCTCACCACTCAGAGACCCAGAATGCTCTTCCAAGGGGTATGAGTGAGATGTCAACTTTCAAAAATGATGCAAACTCTGGTGTACCTTCTATGCCGAGGCTGTCTTGGGCTCCATAACACAGATGTGTAATGCAGTTTGGCCACGCAGACAAGAGTAATTGAGTGGCTAACAAGACATAGTGCGACTTCATAGCTAAAGTAGGTGTGGACTCAAAGAGATCCCTCTGTCTCTAGTCTTGGGTCTACAGTGTACACAGTCTTCTCCTAACACACACTAAAGATGTCTAAGAGTACAGCATCTGGTTTACTTTGAGGTGGCTATGATAAGCATCTGTTTGGAGGAAGGATCTGAACACAATAAAGGCACATTTGTTTGCCACATTATAGATTATCTCGTCTTACCTTGTTTATGAATAAGTCATGTAGGCTAAACAAACTGGTAACCACAACAGCATGTTCAATAGTGGGCTTAAAACATAAATTGGTGCATTTGTAATCTTTTTCTTTCCTGTAGACACTAAAAATTTATTTTTTAAGTAGGCGAAAGCACTGACTTTGACTGCTGCTCAGCACTTAGGTACACAGATTCCATAATTGCTCCATTAAATCAGAACCTAACTGAGTGGCCGAGGGTCCCAGTGCTCACAACTCTTTCATTCAATGCAATGTCTGAGCCAAGAAAAAAACCTACTGTCTTATAAAAGGAAAGGAGCATGAGTTATGTGCGAGTGTGTGTATATTCCACATTTATATAATAATTTATATTTAGGGGCTGAAGACCCGAGTCAGTCATTAAATCACTCGTTCTGTGAGATCAAGGACCTGAGTTCTGGTTCACATATAAAAAGCTGAGTTTGACTGTAGATGACCGTAATTCCAGCACCAGAGAGACAGACAGGTGGATCCCTGGAGCTCACTGGCCAACCAGACTAACCAAATCATCCAGGTCCACAGTCAGTGAGTGACCCTGTCCAAAAACTCAGGTAGAAGGTGATTAAGACAGCTGATATTGACCTCGGTTCTTTGTGTGTGTGTGCACGTGCGAGCACACACCCACACACCTGTCCACACTCGCTGGATCAAGTCAACATACATATCCAACTTCAAACCCACTCCCAAAATGTATGGCTAATCCTGAGAATTCTTTCCAAGATAGTGAGAACAGAGCACAGAAAAGTCCAGAAAGTTCTTAAATGGACATTCTGTAGCAAAATCTCAACTGACAACCACATCTTCCCGTTCCATCTAGTGTGCTTGAGGCACATCTGAAAACTATGCCCCCTAACCACCCTGGTCATTTCATATGAGGTTCCATCTAGAAGAATAGCAGTTTGAATTCTTTGACTTGGTGTGAATAAGCAGTTCTCCAGATGGACCAAGCATGATATGGAGTACAAAACCAGCCCCCAGTGGTCTTCAGCTCTTTTATCACGAACTCTAATCTTGGAGCTGGAGAGAGGGCTCAGCAAGTGAAGAGAAGCACCTGGTGCCTTGCATTCATCCCTAACTCCAATACCAGGGGATCTGATCCCTCTTCTGGTTTTCATGGGCATCCGGTACACACATGGCACACACATCTGTATGCCTGCAAACACACACATAAAATAAAAGAAAATAAATCTTTACTGTTATGTAAAGGCCAGAATTGAACTAAAAATAAGCTGTCCATCAGTTTCCTTTGTTGAGGCTACTCGGGTCTTTGCCCCAACTTGACTATCTTCAAACAAGCGAACAGAAAATGTAGAAATAATGAACAGTTGTTCTAAGAGGCCTGGCTTTCCTGTAGGACACCGGACTGAAAATGAAGACTGGTGGAGATGTGGGTCTGCGTTCACTCAGCTGGAGGCAAGATGCTCCCTTCTCCTCGGCTTTGGCCTCTCTTCCCTTCTATTTTCCATTTCCTTTCTCTGAGCCAGCTGTGTGGATTTCCCAGTTGTGCCCAAGGACAGAGTAGGTTTTCTGGAAACTGCCACAACTATTTGTAATCTTCTCCCTTGGCTGAATAGCAAATTATGATATTTCCCAGAGACAGGAAGAGGTTGGGGTTGCTGAGGAAAGGACAAATGTGGATGGGGTCTTCATCTTTCTCCCTGATGGAGAATCCGGTTAGAGATTCTTCTCTCTAAGGGCATAGATGTATTTTCCCTGTTCTTTTTTCCTCGTGAGTTGGGAGAGCAAGCACGAGGAGAGGAGCGTGGGAGGTTTAGTTTAGAGTGTGTGTGACTTCCTCATCCTGGGGTGCCAGAGTTGAAAAGGCCATTAAAGCTCCTCTTGTCCTGCCTGCCCTTGGAGTCAGTTTGAATGAAGTCTGGAGGGAAGGGTGAGAGAGATTTTGTTTATAGAAGAAATGTCTCCCCAAATAAAAAAAAAACTATTTGTTGCCTTAAGGAGGAATCTCTGCAGCCCCCCAGCACTGCTGGATTGGGGGGAGTGGTGGTGGTAAAAGATAGATAGTATTCCCTTGGGATACATGGAAAATATAAAGTATATTAAAGATAATGAATTGATGCAAAATTGTAATTGTAAAATGCTCCTTGTGCCCAAGACTAACTTGGTAAATCCTACACTCTGCATGTCCTCTTCTCTGCTAGGTCTTCAGGTAGGAGTCTACTTAGAGGTCAGTGTGGAGTGGAACAAAACTTCAGTACTGCTCGGGAACTTCCGGAATGCACCTTAACAAGAACCCCGATGCATTAGGACAACTCCTTTCCCTTGGACTGCTTAGCTAACAGGATGGACTGTGCTGAACTCAAAGCAAGCTCAGTTTAAGACAGCCCATTCACCCCCAAACCAAATTGGTACTGCAAGCATTGCTGGTTTTGCTGTGTGTCTGATCTTCACACACGAGGGGGCACCCGAGGAGAGCACAAGCGGCACAGTGTGCTGATCACTCTCTGCCTGGCTTGAGTGTGTCACGGAGCAAGAGGCAGTACACATTCTCACATCCTCTCCCTAGTGTGGGAAGAATCAGAAGCCCATGAAGGGTGGAAAGAAAGCACCCAACAGGTGTGCTGTGCTATCTGGGCAGCGTGGGGAAGGCGACGGAAGAATATCAGAGAGACACATTGACCCAATACAGGCCCAGCTGCAAGGGAGTCCAGCTGTAAGACTGTAGCTTTGCCTGTTTTTCTGTTTTGGTTTGCTGTTGTTGTCATTGTTGTTATTGGAGTTTTGTTCATTTGTTTTGTTTGGGGTAATGGGTAACAAACATAGTCTCACATGCACTATGCCAGTGCTCCACCCCTGAACTCTGCCCTTGACCTCAGCCATGGGAACAGTAGTGCATGGGCCCTGAGCATTCTTCTTTAGGGCTCGAGGTGAAGGTTTTGAGGACTGCCGTGAGCATCTCTCAGGGACCACCCTGTGCATGGTATCCCGCTAGAAATTGCCCACAAGTTTTGGCTTTGTTCCTGATGCCACCAAAAGTAAGTGGCAGTAGCCAAATTCAACAACCACGTTGTCATGAGCCTGCCTTCCAGAAATGAATGAATTGAGTTCATCTTCCCACTATTTGTATTTAACTCATCGGGTATATTGTGTAATCAAGCCTTCCTGGAACATTGCCTTCCGCTAAAGTTTTACCATAGAAGTCAAAGGACATGCTTAGGATCCACCATATACTCACAGTAAATAGAACACAATGGGAGGTTAAGTGGCCATCAGACAGCAGTGCCAGAGGACCATGCCATACCACAGCATGGCAATATGCCCAGGAAATGTGCGTTCTACAGGCCTCGAGCTGAGGTAGTGCTTTACATAGGGAAGCAACTTGAAAGAAGTGCTCCGGGAAGGCCAGAAGGCTTTCGTGAAAGCAGCACTCAACACTGGAAGGGCCGTAGGTAATTCCGAGGAGAGGCTGAGCTACCAAGTGGAGATCTTCGAACCCAGTGTTCAGAAGAGCCCAGCCTGTTTCAGCCACCCACCCGTGGTCCAGAGACCTTGTCAGTTTTCTGATTCTCGCAGGGTCTTAGTTTTTATCCTGCCATTTCCTCTTGCCACTCTTATTTCTTAAGGTTCTGAAATATTTGCTCTGCTGATGAGAACGTGACTGATTGTTGCTGCTTTTGTCCTTGTTTTCTGTTTACCGAGGAAAGACAATGGCTGAGCTGAAGAGCAGCTCTGTCCCTCTTGTTTCCCTTGGGACATTGAATATAACTTGATTACTTTCTTGTAATACCTTGGTCAGAGGGACATTTTGTTGCAACCAAGAATTATCAAGGCCCTAGCCTTAAGATCTCTTCATGCTGCCTTTATTCTGGCCAGTAAAGTTCTGCGTTCCTATTTCCCATCAGGAGAAAGAACGTGTTTTCTGGTTTTTTTGTTTTGTTTTGTTTTGTTTTTAAACTTTTCCAAGTTTAACGTTTTTCCTTTCTTTTCTCTGTGTCAGCCTTAGTTCAAGTCCCACATGGTAGTCCGTATTATTCCTGGCTGTCGGATTGTGAGTCTGCCCAGTTATTCACAATTGTGACCCCACAGTCGTGGCTCCGGAACACGCTTTGTGCCATTCACCGACATGTTCAGAGCATGTGAGTTTCCCAAGGTCCTTGCTCCCAGCTGAGGCTGAACAAGGTAGTGATCTGCTCCTTGTCTAAGCTCACAGGCTGTCACCGGAGTCCTTCCCATGGCTCTGCATGCCCGCTACAGTTTTCACAGTGTTGGCATCTGGGTTGCTTATTATACCCTTTGTTAACCCCATAGTACCAAAGTGCTATGTAGTTTCTCCAAAATGATGATTCCAGAGTAACACACTGTTCGGTGAAGTACTGATCACAGCAGAGTCACTGTGCTATTGACCATAAGTTTCATAATAACTAATCAAGATGCTATATAAGTTTCACGTAAGAAGCAAGGTTACATTTTTTGTGTGTTTGGGGGACATGTCTGAGTATGGAGTATGCACATGTGCCTGCGGGTATGCATGCATGTCTGTGGCCATGCATGAAGAGGCCAAAGATTGACAACAGATCTCTTCCTTAGTATTCTCCATCCAATTTTTCTGAGACTGAATTTCTCATTGAACGTGGAGCTCAAGTATTAGGCTAGGCTGGCTATCCAGTAAGCTCCAGAGATCTACCTGTCTCCTCTTGGCACATCCTTCCCCAAGCTGGGCTTGCAGGTTCATGATGTTACATCTGACTTTAGTGTGGATACTGGAAACCAACACTCAGGTCCGTATGTGTGAGGGCCAAGCGGTTTACCAACTGAGCCATCTTTCCAAGGCAATATCATGACCAACCTGTAGAAAATACCATGAGCAGAGGCCTCTAGGAACCTAACCATGCATTCCCCTAGCAGCAATGGCTCAGTATTTTCTATGGAATTAACTACTCCTCATGGTAAGACTCAAGGGTAAATGTTTATATTCGCTGTGATGATGATAAGTATTAGAGAACTCTTGTCTTGGGGAAGCATTATATACTGAGTAGACAGCATGTTATCTGAGGAAAATGAGTGGATTTGCTCTTTGCCCAGATCTTCCCTAACAAGCCTGATAGAAACGCATAATTTCCTAAGCCATTTAACTTGTACTGAGGTTTGACTTTTTCCCCCACAACCATAGTGCTTTCAAAATACTGGCTGTTTAATTAAAAAAAAAAAAAGTTAGCCGCACTGTTGAGTAGACATTTGCAGTCTGAGCCCCTATGGAGGAGAGCCACCCCATCCTTCAGACAAGGGTAGGTTGTTGGATTTCATATTTCACCTTGACATGGCAATAAATCTCTGGAGCTGCAGCAGCAGCCTGCATTGGATATGTAATTCTGGCTTCATTTTTAATAGCAATCAATCTTTGAAGAACATGATGTTGTTTTTTAGTTGTGTGTAAACATTTAGTCGAATACAAACTTATTGATAGCTTATTTAAAGACAAGCATATTGATACTTTAGTCAGAATCTGATAGTCAATTGATCTGGCTATCTTACTGTAATGGACACATAAGAGAACCAATGTGACACCTAGGTTTTCAGACCCAGCAATGGGAAGGTTGGAGGAGGCCTGAATTATTTATCTTGGATAAGTGATGTCTTAGGACGAAATCATCTCTGTACTCACGGTTAAGGAATAGCCTCAACTCTAGATCAGGTAGAGCTGACCTGTGAGCATCACACTGTGGAATGGTTCTGTGTTGTAATAAGAGCGGCAAGGCTGAGTCCCTGGCACCCAGCCACCCGCATAGCTAGCTTATGCCCCAATATAATTACACGGAAACTGTATTCTTTTAAACACTGCCTGACCCATTAGCTCCAGTTTCTTATTGGCTAGCTCTTACATATCAATCTAATACATTTCTAATAATCTGTGTAGCTCCATGAGCTGGCTTACCAGGGAAGATCTTAACCTGTGTCTGCCTGGAGTGGGAGAATCATGGCGACTCACTGACTCAGCTTCTTTCTCCCAGCATTCTGTTCTGTCTACTCCTCCTACCTAAGGGTTGGCCTATCAAATGGGTCTAGGCAGTTTCTTTATTAATAAGAAATCACTCCCACATCAGTTCTGGTCAGGCACACAGCTGCACTTGGCCTCTGAAGTCTTATTTTGTTGACATCTCTGAAGCCATCTTCCCCAGCCTATGAACCCAGTCTGAGACTGTGCAGTCTGCCACTCTTTCGCGGTAGATTCCAAGTGTCAAGACAAATAGCAATGAGTCATTGAAATGTGAAGGCTTTCTCTGTCCCCTACGAAGAGTTTAGCCAGACACACATTTCTTATTCCTTTTGGTAAATAGACTCAGATTTGGTGTGACTCAGTGAACTACAAAATATCCCCTGCTCAGCGCTACTCTTGGCCTGCTAATTGCATGAAGCTTACCAGATCCTCTGCACACAGCACCAAATAAGGGCTGGCTGGGAATCAAAACCTCCTTGCCAAGCAGTTTTGATTTTACAAAGGAATTGTAATGTTCCTGGAGATGTTTATTAATGGAAGTGGGAACTTTGTAGATGAGGGTGAAGTCCCACAGATAGATAGCCCGTTACCAGTGTTTATTATATTTGACTCCGGGTTTCTATCCCCATTCTCTCTAAAGGAAACTTTCCTCTATCACTTGGGACTGACTATGAGGTGGAGTTCAGGACCTCATGGAGGAATCCAAATAGTTGCACAGACTGTTAATAAAGCCTGGATTTTGCTTTTCTGTTCTGCATCGCTCTGCCCCCAAATACAAAAGCTAATTAGTGCATCCAGAGAAGCGTTAAATGGATTTCATGCTGGTTAATAAATGCTTTACGTGCTTCGGTGCCAGTGCAGTGTGTGGTTAGTGAGAGCGGGGATGGGGAAAGGAGAGGGTTGCTGTTAGGTGAGCGAGCATTGGAGGTACGGGCTTATGACTCTGGTGCTTCTTGCTTCCACCCAAGTTCCCCTCTCTTTCTCTCTCCTATTAACTTCCTGAACTTTTATTCTCACAGGCCTATTCTCCAAAGACAAATGACATTTGTTTACCTCCTGAACATAGGCAATGGATGTTTATTGGACAGTCTCTTTGTGTTATGGTTTGATTGTGAAATGTCCCCTTGCACACATAGTGACACTGTTTGGGAAGGTTGTAGTTTCTTTAGGGAGTGGAACCTCAATGGCATAAATGAGTCAGGGAGCAGGCCTTGAGGCTTTATAGACTGATTTCATTTGCACATTGATTGATGTCTGCTTCCTGAATGTGGATAATGTGACCAGCCAGCCT
This sequence comes from Microtus ochrogaster, assembly GCF_000317375.1. Taxonomy (NCBI): domain Eukaryota; kingdom Metazoa; phylum Chordata; class Mammalia; order Rodentia; family Cricetidae; genus Microtus; species Microtus ochrogaster. Next base: position 4,227,027 of record NW_004949119.1, read on the forward strand.
GCCGTTCCTGCCACCATTCCTGTCTGGTCCACAGCTTGTCTGCCCCACTATGATGGACTGTCACACAGCAAATAAACCCTTTCTCCATTCATTTGCTTTAATCATAGTGTCTTCATCAAGGCAACGGGAAAGTGAGGAAGACTTTCCAGTGTAGCCACAAAGAGATGAAGATCTCTGCTGGGGGCGGGGAGGGGGGCTACACCATCTGATACACCTACAGGATATCATCCTCAAGTGTGAATCTCCTACCATGTGCCTATTATTTAGTGATTGGTCTGTAACATCTGCCTTCAAGGCTAGTCTTTCTTGTCTTCCACATCTGGGGCTGTCAAACTTTATTGCACGGTTCACTTAACAAGCGATCTTCCAAACAAGCAGCAAACAAAACCCCTGGTGGTAAACTTGCACCCATTGTCAGTGTTTTCCAAACTTCAGCATATATCAGAATCACCATATCTCTCTAGAGATGGTAAAACTGGTCTCTACATCCAAAGTCTCTGATTAAGTAGGTCCAGGACGCAAAATACAGTACTTCTAGCGGTCAATACTATTCTAGCACCACAGGGAAAAGGGTCATCCTCCATCAGCTACTATGATGGGTGAGAATGCTTCTTCTTGTATTTGTTGGCCCTGTAGTACACTGTGCAGTGATCTCCTCTCTCCTCTTCCCAGCCATAAAGGGATGCTTTAATGCTTACTTTGAAAGTAAGCAGCTTGTCTGGAGTGCTATATTTAGAGTAATAAAACCAAAGTTCCTATCCTGCTCTGGTGTTTTTATCAATACAATCCTGGATACCTTCATTAATTCTTTAAGTTCCCATGCATTCATTAATAAAACAGGGACAAGGATACTTCCTCCATGGATATGAGAGCATTAAGTGAGTTTGTGTTTAAACTGTCCCAAACACAATATGAAACCCAAAGGGTTACATGTTCACAGTCACATTTTAGGAAAATGTCTTGTCGCGGAAGACTTGGGGACATTCTTAGATTGCATGGATAGTAATGTTCCATGAGAACATGCATCCATGGCATCCAGTTGTCACAATGTATGTTGGAGACGTGTTTAAGTCATTCTTTCAAAGTCCTACCACCTAGAAACCTTTGGAGGCTTGCTGATTCAAATGGAAACTACAGTGATTAGATCCTACAGCTGCTGAACTCTCCTAAACGATAGACCCTGCTTTCACAGAGATGGTGGGGAGCGGGCTGTGAGCACTCAGATTTTTATAACAACCCATTGTTTTTTTGCATGATGTTGCCTCAAGGATCCTTCATAATAAATATGGAGGCCTGGTTTCACACTTACTGGTCAGCAGAAAATATTTGACTCTTTTAGTAGTGTGTCTTAACTCTAGAACCATAAGTGTGCTTTGGAAGTATCATAACAATGTGAAATAAAGCTCCCAATATAAAGAGAACAGAGCTGTGAATCAAAAGAATCAGGATCTTGTCCAACTAGCATGAACTCTCTGCCCTTTCAGGGGCACTGTTTAATCTGATGTTAGCTGTCCTCCATACTCAAAGGGTGGTCCCCAAACTTCCTGCACACCAGAGCCTGGCTCCATCAGAATCCACATTTTTTTTTTGGCAAGATCTGAGGTGATCCATGTACACATGCATGTTTGAAAAGTAGGATAGACGAGTCTCTTGGAACTAGCCTGGGGAATGTAATACATGACTTGATATTTTAGATTCAAGTACACTCCATTTCTTCACATACATGCAAAGTATAGAATAAGCCTTATTTTTCAATAGGCGGGTACTGGTAATAAGCAGGGCCCTGTAGACAATGCCTAAAGGTCTTCTTTAGCACCATCTTCACATGTCCATCACTTCAAGTTGCTTTGTGATTTGGCAAGACAGCTAACTGTGCTAGCTGTATCCAGTTCAAGTGGTGAGAATTGAGATTCTTCCCCAACACACAGTTCCCCTGACATCCCTGCCCTGTGTGCCTAAAGATAAAGGAGTGGGCATTGCTCTGCCTGGACTTTCCTTTTAAGTGGGCCCAGTTGAAGAAATCCAAGTCTCTTGCCTACCAGGAAGGGCTTCAGGCAGACCGCAGCAACTCTCTCCAGTTCCCCAGTGCATCCTGCCACGGATGACCAGGAAAGCACAGGGGAACAGTAGGGGTTGGAGCTCAGCGAGCACTCCCTATAGTGCGTAATTAAAGAAAGCACCTGTGTGGCTGCTAAATCACTTCCCACTGTTTGCCAGTGCAGATGCTGTGCTCAATAACCTCACAAGTGCCTCATTCCTCCCACCCAGCTGAGACAGCACACAGAGCGGGAACACATAAAGCTGGCTAGTTATTAGTTCAGGACCCTAGAAAGCATCTCTTAAGATTGATTTGTTATTGGCTCGCTAAGCCCTCGGTTAAGCTAGGTGGCAGGTTGGGATGGCCATCGGGCCTTCTCCCTATAACTGATCAGCACTTGTCTCTTCCCAGAGGAAATTCTGGAAGAGCCCTCGAGCTATGGGAGTCAGAAGCCCTTCAGGTACAACTTCAGAGCTCTCCTTGTGAGCCTGATGCAGTCAGTCCTGGGGGAAAGAGCCAACAACAGTAAGATGAGATGCAAGCAGGGCCCAGTGATTTTTGTGGGAAACATGGGAAAGAGAGATGACAATAAATCAAAAGCTAAGGCTCTTAACCTGAAGGGGCCTCTTCCTGACACTGGAGTTTATGGGATGCTTTAGTTACACCAGGATCTTATGGGGCCCCAGTCCAATAGACCAGAGGAGACCTCCCTCCATCAGCAGGGAGACAACCACTCAGATTCAGTGTGATGACAGGCTCACTTTGTAATTTACTTCTTCCAGGAAAAGCAGCACTGTTTTCATGGGAGCCTTACGTATCTGAACAGATGCGTGAACAAACTTCAGAGATGCAGTGGAGAGGAATGCTGGATGTGGGGCGGGGGTTCAGAGGAGTGCAGGAAGCTGCAGTCCATCCTTTTGTTATGTGTTGGTGAAGTTTGAAGGAAGGTTGCTTCCCTTCCTGGGGAAAAACTACCCGTAAAACAAGATTGTCTTCTATCTCTCCAAGGAAACTGTGTTGATCCTTTTTTGCCTTTCAGGAGCCTTGAGAAATACTCTTCAGGCATCCTGATGGATAGTCCTTAGTGAGCATCTGTCTGTCAAGCAGTGTCTTAGCTGGGGTTTCTATTGCTGTGAAGAGAAACTATGACCATGGCAACTCCTATGACAGAAAACATTTAATCGGGGAATGGTTCACAGTTCGGAGGTTTAGACCATTATCAGCTATGTGGGGAACATTGTGGTATGCAGGCCGACATGCTGCTGAAGAAAAAGCCAGAGATTTATACCCAGATTTGACAGGCAGCATGAAGAACAAGTGAGCCACCGAGAGAGCTTGAGCTTCTGAAACTTCAAAGTTCAATCCACGTGACACACTTCCTCCAACTAAGCCACACCTACTGCAACAAGGCCAACCATTCCTCCAATATTGCCATTCCCTGTGGGCCTATGGAGGCCACTTTCATTCAAACCAGCAAATTCCATTCCCTGGTCCTCATAGGCTTTTAGGCATATCATAATGCAAAATGAATTTAGTCCAAATTTAAAAGTCCCCATAGTCTATAACAGTTTCAACCCTGTTTAAAAGTCCAGAGTTCAAAGTCATTTCTGGAAATCATATAATCTCTTAACTGAAATCTGTAATAGTTTAGATAAAATGCTTGGTTTCCCGAGGGGCAGCAGCAGGCAGTGGGTCACGAGGGGAAGGTGGGTCCCACCACCCATCTGAGGCCTCTGTGGATCCCAAGTTGGTGGTGGGTAAGAGACTTTGCTGGGTTGGTGGGGCAGCTGGTTTCACCAGGAGCCGAGGCAGGTGAGAGTCAGAGGGGGTAGACATGCCATGCAGAGTATTTATTTAGTGGGTTATGTAAGGAAAGGGAAGAAGTAGCGAGGGAGCAAGGAAGGGAGGGAGAAAGGGAGAGAGAGAGAGAGAGAGAGAGAGAGAGAGAGAGAGAGAGAGAGACGAGGCTGCAGCCACCTTTTCTGAAGAGAAACAGGGCAGAGAGAGAGTATAAGGCTTGGAAGGAGAAGGAAGGGGGGAGTGGGCAGGGCTTGTCTCTTAAAGGGACAGGACAGACCAATCCATAATCTCCTAGAAAATTGAAATGAAAAAGCAGATCATATACTTCCAACATATAATGGCATAGGATATACATTACCATTCCAACATGAATAAAAGGGGGAATAATAAGAAAATAGTGGACCAAAGCAAGACTGAAAACCAACTGGGCAAACTTCAAACTCTGTACCTCCATGTATGATATGCAAATGCTCTTCAGATCTCCAACTCCTTTCAGCTTTGTTGACTGCAATTCTTTTCTTTCTCATGGGCTGATTTCCACTCCCTGCTAGCAGTTCTCCTTAGCAGGCATCCTGCCACTCTGACATCTTCAGTATCTTAAGGTCTCCAACAGAATCCAGACTTTCCCTTCACAACTTCATGTAATGTCCTCTCTTGATCTCTATGCAGGGACACTGCTGATATATGCCTGGCCTCAGTGGTTTTCCTTAGTCAAAGAGGGAGACTGCATAACTCCTTTCTTATATCCTTGACTCTAAAGCCAGAATCACATGGACCCCTCATTCCAATATTTCCACCAGCTTTCTGTTTCTGTGTGGCTGTCCAGGAACTTGCTTTTTAGACCAGGCTGGCCTTGAACTCAGAGATCAGCCAGCCTCTGCCTTCTAAATGCTGGAATTAAAGGTGTTCACCACCATGCCTTGATGTGGGAGTGTCATATATCAATCTGTTGATTTCATTGGTTAAGCAATAAAGAAACTGCTTGGCCCTAATAGGCTAAAACATAGGTGGGAGGAGTAAACAGAACAGAATGCTGGGAGGAAGAGGAAGTGAGCTCAGAGAGACGCCATGCTCCCGATGCAAGAGCTCTGCTCTCGGAGGCTCTGGGTCAATGAAGCTCCGACCCAGGATGGATGTAGGCTAGAATCTTGCCGGTAAGACTGATGCTACACAGATGATTGGAAATGGGCTAGTCCAGGTGCGAGAATTAGCCTAGAAGAGGCTAGATAGAAATGGGCCAAGCAGTGTTTAAAAGAATACAGTGTCCGTGTAATTATTTTGAGGCATAAGCTAGCAAGCGGCCGGGGTGCTGGGGATGCAGCCCTGCCGCTCCTATTACTACAATGCCTGACTCTAAGATTTGCTTTAATTTCTTTTCACAAGTTGGACGCTTAGCTGGGTGGGCACTTGCCCTGAAGTCACCACTCCCTTTCTTCAATGCAGCATTGGCCTTTTCTTTAATCTCTTTACTTGTCTTGGTGTTCCCATTCTTATCCAATTGTACATTTTGTATTTTTCTTTGCTCAGCTTGCTCCTTTTCACAATAGATCTGCATAAAAGTGAACACTAATAACCACATGACAGAGTCAATTCTAAGCTGTTTTGAAATTTTCTCCAACACAATTGATTCAAAACTCCTCAATTTAGCCTAAAGTAGACTTTTCTGACAAGGGCAAAAAGCAACCACATTCTTTAAAAAAATATCACTAGAACAGTCTCTAGGCCACATACTAAAATTCTCCTCTGAAACCTCTTGAGCTGGGACCCATGCTTCATTTCACCCACGCCACCACTGTCTTCGGTGTTCCTATTAGGATAACCCTTTAAGCTCCACTTAAAGAACTCAACCGCTTTTCTTAATCCAGAGTCCAAAGACCACATTCTTCCAAAGAAAACCATGGTTGGCCTTATTGTTATAATACCCCAGGCCCTGATACCAACTTCTGACTTAGTTAGGATTCCTACTGCCATGAAAAGACATCATGACCATAGAACTCTTGTGAAGGAAAACATTTAACTGGGGATTACAGTTGAGAGGTTTAGTCCCTTACCAGCATGGTGGAAAGCAAGGCAGCACACAGGCAGACATGGTGCTGAAAAGGTATCTGAGAGGTCTCCATCCGGATCTGCCGGCAGCAGGAAGAGAGAGGGACACTGGGCCTGGCTTGAGCTTCTGAAACCTCAAAGCCCACCCCATGTGACAGTGACATACTTCCTCCAACAAGGCCAAACCTTCATACTTCCGCTCCTTATGGGCTTATGGGGGGCATTTCATACAAAACAACACACACACAGTGTACCTTCATTCTTCTAAGAGGGGATGGAAGGTGAATACAAGACACATATTAACATCTTGTACTCTGGAGGAGTCTAGAGTAGGAGTATTGGTGTGACACATGCCGTGAGCCCACTGTGGAAGGGTGGAGAAAGAGAGAGTCCTAGCTGAAGACAGACAATATTGAAACAGAATGAGGCAAAGCAAGACTTCTTCATAATGTCTAGGTTTCCATTTTATCTATTTCTCCCCATCTCTTCACTGCCACCATAGGAAATGAATATGATTCTAAATGTGTCCATACTTAACACTGTGTTGATGATTATTCTTAGGGAGGCATGTCGTCAGACTTTAACACTCGTGTAGGTGATCATGTAGAGGCATGTCTTCAGAGCCATTCATGTGCTCAGCTGCACTAGCAGGGCCTCTTAAAGGAGCTGCACCTCTGTATGCCCCGAGCAGTGGGCTCCACGTCCAGGACTTTTCTCAGCTTTCAGTTGTATGAACATAAACTCCAAGAATTAAATTCAGAAAAGGCCACCATCCAGGTCCTGTGGCTCTCTTGTGACATGAGCTGGAAATTTAAGCCCTGGGAGAGATTTTCTTTCTGTAAACGCACCTGGGCACCAACTCCTGCTCCCCAGTTTGAGGAGCCCTGACTAATGACTAATGAGGAAGGCCATTTGTCTCTTGTAGCTTCTTGTCTCTCTGAGGCAGTTGGTACAACAAACACAGCCAACGTCAACAATGGTCTGGTTGATCTTAACGCAATAACTATAATAGAAATACATCAAGGGCATATCCAAAACAAACCTCAAACACATCTTTGAGCATCTGTTTCCAAGGAACACACACATCTAGACACTACCATGTGAGTTCCCCGGACAAAAATAGTTCGCTATGGGAATTGGTCGGGTGTGTTAGTGTCATTGATGAGGTGTGTTAGCCAGGGCACTCGATTTCTAAGTTGTGAAGGCTGGAACTCCATGGTATTCAGAGTGTTGACTCCTTTCGGAAAGGATTGAGGAGGAGTTCTGTTTAAGTTTCTCTGCCGAGGTGGCCCTCTCCTTGTGACTTCTTATGGTCTTCTCTCTAGGAATAGCTATATTCAAGTCCTGTTTTCTTATAAGGATTCCACTAATGAGATTAGGGCCTACTCCAATGCTTTATTGACTTCAATTAGTGCCATAAGAACACCACCTCCAAGGAAAATGTGCTTTATAGGATCACGGCATTAGTGGATCAGGAGAGAAAAGAGGGCAGGCAGAGAAAGAACAAAAGCAATTTGTTATTTGAAAATTCCACAATGAAACTGAATACTATGCATGCTAATAAAAAAAATGTTAAATGAAAAAATTAAAACCCACATTGAACGAGATGCAGAAAAACACTTAAAACAACAACAAAACAGAACCTCAACAACAAATGACTCTTTAGAGGACATTGGTCAGCCTATATGAAAATTGGGTAAGAAGAGAGGGGACATTAAAATAAGAGAGATGATCTCTGCATGAGTGGGTACCAGATCCTTAGAGGCAAAGATTTGAAGGAAAAAGATAAAGTTAGTACCTAGAAGCTCAGCAAGGGGGCTTCGGGATTAGGATAAGACCTCCGAGGAGTGAAACGCACTAGTGGTTTCTGGCAGAGTGGGCCCATGAGAGTGGTGGTAGAAATGGGGGGAAGCCAGAGGAATGTCCCTGGCAGCCTCCACTTCCTGCTATGGAGCCCTGTGGAGGAGAAGCTAAGGTGTCTGCTGGTAAAGGAGAAATGTGAACTGCTAATCACAACCCTGGTATCACAGCCCCCAGTACAATCCCCTGTAGCTCCTAAAAGAGTTAGATTCTGCCTGGCTCTTTATTGCTTAGCAACACACACACATCTATACATATATACTTATATATATGAAATATATAAATAAAAATCATATATGTGTATATATGGAGAAAGACAGAGTGTGTGTCACTCTTCTGGAGGATATAGTCTAACGGCTGCACAATGTGCTCCATCATAAGAATGTACCTACCTATCCCCTGCTTCTTAGGAGCTATAGAGATAATGCCATGAGGGAAAGATGAAAGATAGATTCAAAGTATAAACAAGCCTTTTACATAACGAGTTAACCCTCACTTCCTGCTTCCCCCCCCCCCCGTGTGTGTGTGTGTGTGTGTGTGTGTGTGTGTGTGTGTGTGTGAACCTTGAGTAACAAGCTTGCCTTCCACCTTCTTTGAGACAGGATCTCTTGTTTGTTACTTCACATGCCAGACTCATTAGCCTACGAGTGTCCATGGAATCTCCTGCCTCTGGCTTCCACTTTACTACAGAAATGGTGGGATTCTTTGTGTGCTACAGCAATTGGCCTTCATGGTTACCCACCTAGGATCTGAACTCGGGGCCTCACTCTTGTGCAGTAGCAACTTCTCCCTCTGACCCAATAAATCCAAAGCACGGATCCTTAATTAAATCTTGAGAAGTTATTTTTAGAAGTAAGGTTACTATGTTTAAAAGGATGAGCATTTTAAGGGTTAAAGCATTTTTTAAGTTACAGAAGTCATGGATTATATTTTTTTCAGTTCTTTAATACAATATAATGAGAGTATAATGGCCTAGAACACTGAGTTGAAGGGAAGTTTGAAATAGCACCTGCTGTGTGCAGTAAGACTGGAGGCAAAATTTCACTGGGAAGCTAAACCTTGCCTTTAAGAAAGCATTTAAAGGTGAGGGGGCTATTAACAGTAGAATCTGCTACAGCTGGTGAAGACACCATGTTGTTCCTGCCTTTAATGCAATTGCCTTCGTAGCAGAACTAATTTTGTAAAGCATTCCTCTAAATAATCCAATCTGCTTGGTGCTCATGGTTGGACAAAGGAACAGACTGGGTTTGTATCTGTGTTTATGGAGTAAAGACTTATTTGATTTACTCCAGCTAGAGGCCATTGCTATAGATCTGCAATGACGGTCATGAGTTTTGATTCCATCTTTAGTTTCTGAATCTCAGTCATTGTGATTAAACTCTCTGGGGTGAAATGGTGGCCCGTGACAAGTTTCTTTTCTTCCTGGAATGCTGTGATTTTTTTGAGTATGGCTCGCTTGATTCTGTGTGGGGCGTTCCTAGCTGGGAGCTGGAAGCCCCTCTCCTTGACAGACACTTGGCATGTGAGCGTGGGTGTTTTCCTTCAGGAAATCTGAGTCCACGCGTCTGCTGGCTCCCTGAGGGTGATTCTGAGAAAACCACTACCTCTCTCTCTCATGCAGGCTTTCTGGGGCTGGGTATGTGTACTCCATTTTATCAGACTAAATAAATTGATAAATTCAGCTGATTCAGAGCGTTTACATAATTTTTCCAATGTCAACAGTCATTTAAATTATCCTAACTTTATACTGAATCTCCAAAATCCAATTACTGGCTAATAATAATTGTCAGTTTTACTTTAACCCTTTAATGATAGGTCACAAGGGACGTATAGCAGAAGGATTACATCGCTGGAGACGGCAGCTATGCCCAGCTTTAAATTACTTGCCTCTTATCTCTGGCTCGCAGAGCGACTATATGTTTTGTCACTATTTTTTGCTAAATAGAATAAATGTCACCCAAATTAATTTCATCTGCCTTAAATTAGCTTCTAAGCGTGATTTCTCACTTCAGTCAAAATTTATTTCTTCGGGAATTTAATTTCCTTCTTCGTCTCTTTTGAGAGAGGGAGATTGTTCCAGAGCAAATGTCTTTTAATCTCTAGCTGGCAAGTTGGGAGGCTTGCATTTCATTAATAATTGCTGACCCTTTAGGGGGAGGATTGGAGGAGATTTCTGTTTTATTTAAGCTATTGTATGCTTTTAAGCAGGGCAGAGTGAGGCCTTTCTGCTTAATCATAGAGAAAGCCGTGAACCGTACACAGGCCAAGAAAACATTTATTTCACACGAGGGATGGTTCAGCAGGGAGTTGGTAATTAGGCAGTTTAGTTTCTTTTACTGCTTTTTAATCATCTTCAGGTATATACCACTGACAACAGCTATCCTTTAAGTAAGGCATGTGTTTGGGAAAAAATACAGGGATTTGAAAATTAAACTTCTTACATAACACAAAAGAACACAGTGTTGCTTGATTCTGAACTGTATCCTAAAGATACAGTACCCAGAATGTATTCCATCTTCTCCCACAAGGCATCAGAATATTGCATGGAGGGGAGGGGGCTCATGGAGAGATCATCTTCCAACATGACAGTGTGAAGAACTCTCTGATCTTCCTAGTAAAAGAAGTGTCCCTAGTCAAGATTCAGAATGAAAACCCACCTACCCTGGTCTTGGGGACATAGAAAGTGAAGAAAGCATTATATAAGCAGATTGACCAAAACTCAGAAGGAGCAATAAGATTGTGTGATACCTGAACACTGGCCCTCTCCCTTCTTTCCACCCATCTCAGTTAACAAAACTCTGCAAGGGATAGGTATGGTTAAGAAGGTGAGGGTCCCTCTGTCTTTGGCTCCCAATGAAGGGATCCAGTATCTTATCCAGCAGACAAGCTGCCGGTGTTCTCTATGCTCCCCACACCTGAAATGCAGAGGGTCAGGTCCTGGTAAAAACAGCCAAGAGGTTGGGCTCCTTTTTTTCTATCAAACTCCCACTCCTGGTGTGTAAGCATAACATCAGATGAAATTCCCACTCCTTGTGTGTAAGCATCACTCCAGATGAAACTCCCACTCTGATGGAGGAGGGTCATCTGTCAACATGTTACTTTCATTGGTTAATAAAGAAACTGCCTTGGCCCTTTGACAGGACAGAAAATTAGGTAGGCAGAATAAACAGAACAGAATGCTGGGAAGAAGGGAAGTGATGCAGACGCTATAGCTCTCCTCTCCATGATGGACGCGGGTTAAGATCCTTCCCGGTAAGCCATCACCTCCTGGTGCTATACTCATTAATAGAAATGGGTTAATCAAGATGTGAAAGTTAGCCAGTAAGAGGCTAGAGCTAATGGGCCAAGCAGTGTTTAAAAGAATACAGTTTCCATGTAGTTATTTTGGGTAAAGCTAGCCAGGAGCCAGGAGCTGGGATACAGGAAGCGGCCTGCTGCTCCTTCTACACCACTCCAGGTGTGTACGCATCACTCCAGATGAAGCTCCCATTCCTGGTGTGTAAGCATCACTTAAAACTAGTGAGGCCCCATTCCTTTTGTCCCCAGTTGATCTTTGGATGAAAGATTCACTCTAGGAGAGGCATGTGGAGAAGTCCACAAGAATAGAAAGTTCTAAATTCCCCCCAAATGATCTTTTTCTTTGGAATATTATGGGGACCCTCAGGATTAGCACTATTATGTGGAAGGGAGGTTTTGACACTAAGCAATTAAGAGGAAACAAATAATTGAATTCTTGTTCACCAGAGAAGAGTACAGATCATGCTAGATAAACAGTAAAAAACTCTCCTGGGCTTATTACAAACCTAAAGACTCAAAAGGACTGCTACCCATGAGCAACTAAATAACATTAATGACACACACACAATGTTGTTCAGCTGTCTTCAGAATGTATCTTTAAAACACCTTCGTTACTGCAAGAAGTAGCTCTGAAATTTTGAGAACTCTGCATCCCTCTTTCACTGAGCAGAAACAATGGGGGGGCAGAAAACAATTGGATGGCATGTTCAAATCATTGCAAGTGAACCACTTTCAATGATTTTATATCCAGCAAAACTATCCTAGAGATATGAAGGTAAAGTGAAGATATTTTAGGTAAACAGAAACAAGAAGCTTCACAGCCCATAACCTTGCCTTCCAAGAAATAGTAAGAGAAATGGTTTGAGATGGATGCCAAAAAGACTAGACATGAATTCAAAACAACAGACACAAACAAACAGAGTACCATTGAATGTATTATATAGCAATAGAAGAGAATATAATGCTCATGTCACCTCTTCTCATTCATCTAAAAAGCAATTGTAGACAAATTAAAATTATCTCACAGCTCAGTGAATTCTACTTCTAGTTATAGATCAAAAGAATTTAATATAAAGACTCAAAATAATATTTATTTCTTACCACTGCTCTTAGCAGCCTTATGTACAACAGCAAAAGGCAGTACCAATTCACACATCCATCAACTGATAAATAGAATCAAAATACAGGAGTGATAATATAGAAATGTGTTTGCCTCTGTGTTTGTGTCTGCATATACATATACACATCCCTCCCCTTACAATTTGTGGCTATCTATCTATCTATATACACATACATATATATACTCAATTAATATACACACATAATATTTATTTGTATCTTATTCAGTCATAAAATAGAATGATATATAAATACATATTATAACATATATCTATTACTATAAATGAAAAACAATTTATACAATTCCGTTCATTGTCTGGAACAAGCAGGTTCTTAGAGCCAAAATGTAGAACAAAGGTTGTTAGTGACTGTTGGGAGGAATAGCTTATGGGCCATGGAGTTTCTGTTTGGGCCGGTGACAAAATCAGAGGATGTCTGGTAGTGGGAACTGCACAATGTGGCAACCATGTTTCACTGAGTTGATTATTTAAAAATGGCTAAAATAATATTTGGACATATATTTCACCATAAAATGATTAACTCTACACAAGAAATGATTACATAAGGCAGTATGGTGCAATTGTAACATTGGATTCTGTAATATATTTGACAATAATAGTTCAATGGAGATGGCTGGCAATAAGACCATATTGGAATAAAAACTCATGCCAGATGGTAGCAAAGGCTTCTAGAAACAAATGGAGGGTCAAAAATGGCAGAAAGGAAGGTGAATACATACTAGATCACCGCTTTTCTCCAGTACAGATATATTTGGATAATCT
>NW_004949119.1:4240068-4240819 GCF_000317375.1 Microtus ochrogaster
TTGTGTGTGTGTGTGTGCATCCAAACATACACAAGGGGGAAGGTGGGATGGAGGTATGGAGGTCTGATTGTTTTCAATGCTTGTATACTTGTCAGTAATAAATTTGCTGGAGTAATAAGTTAATCAGTAATGAAAGCTCAAGATGTTAAAGTCAGAATTTTATTATAAAGAATTACAATGTTAGATTAGAAAACATAAAATAGGCACTTAAAAAAGAAATAAACAGAGAAAGAATAAGAAAAAGAGACAAATTTTATGACCTTATAAAAGCCATCAACTATGAATGGACAAGAAATCCAACCAGCAGGCAGAGACTATTGGATCAGATCAAAAGCTAAACTCATAAGCCCAGCTAAGATAAAGGCTAAAACAGAGGAGCTAAAGTTTACAGTATGCCTGAGTAATAAGAGGGGCTTCTGGTCAGCTTGGTCAAATTTTTAAGACCCTGTCTTGTATTTTAAAACAGTAAAATATAGGCTAAAGATGTAGTTTAATCATAGAGTGTTTGTCTAGCATTTACAAGGGCCTAGGTTCAATCCCTAGCAATTGTGTGTATGTGCATGTGTATAAAGCATATATTCAATTATACATGTACACACATATATATTTGAATAATTTTAGAAAACTTAGAAACAAAACCAAAATCCAAGTGTGTGTCTAAGTGTGTGTGTGAATGTGATTCCAGGTGACTGTGCTGACATCCCTCAGAGCTACCTGTGGTTTTGAGTGACTGTGGGTCCAGGTGACTGTG
>NW_004949119.1:4241084-4259942 GCF_000317375.1 Microtus ochrogaster
AGTTGTTCTATATGAATCTTAGGGATCAAGCTCAAGTCATTAGACTTGGTGATAGGAGCCATCACTCCACATCTTGCCAAAGCCCAAATATAAAGCAAACAAAATAATTTATTAGAGATAAAATGGCTATTTTTATTAATAAGTGTCTCTGTCTATGAAGAATATGCAACAGTTATAGTCATAAATACATATAACTATAAGAGCCCTTCAAAATATGGAGGATAAATGGATAAAGCAGAAGGAAATTTCGATACCTTAATTTCCATTATGATGGGCAAGTGGGTAGAATATCAGCAAAGAAATAGAAGGCTTTACCTAATAGTCTTCTCACTTTCTACTCAACATTTTCAATTCACATGAAATATTTTCTAAGATAGAATTAGGCTATGAAATTAACCTGTCTTTAACTGGATTAAAAGGATATAGTATTAACTTTCTGAGAAATAAAGAGTGAAAACATAGTAATAACAGCTATAAATTTGGGGATTGCATAATTTTGTAGACAGCGAACAAGGAATAAATTCTAAGAATACCATCAATAATATGAAAAGACAACTCATAGAACCAAAAAAAGTTTTGTGACTATGTAATAAAGTAATGTGTATAAGTAACGCATAAATCAATAATAAAAGGGCAATTATTCCATTCTCAAAATGGGCTAAGGATTTGAATAGGTGTTTTTCCATAGAAGACCCACAAATGGTCAATAAACCTTGCCACATGCTCAACACCTTCAGCTTTCTGGGGAATGCAAATCAAAGCTAGGACTGTTCTTGCTTCAACCCCCGTAGGATAGCTGTGACAAGGACGCAAACACAGTGAGACTATGGCAGGATCTGCCGCCAGTGTCCACTGTTGTTGGAAATCGAAAGTGGTGAGGTCATTTGGAAAAAGATCCTGTCAACTCTGCGCCCCTAAATGTGCATATGACTGAACAATTCCACACTTAGTGCATCCCTTGAAGAACACAAAGCATGTCCACACACAAACGAAACTCCTGCATTGTTCACATGAGCCCCAAAGTAGAAAGAATTCAAACGTGTAATTGGCAATAAAATGATAAACAGAATGTGGAATATGTATTCAATAGGGTGTCTGGAATCAACAGAGAGTGATGTACTGGTGTAGCCTACAATGGGGAGGAACCTGGAAAACCAGGCCAAAAAGATCCAGGAGAAATGCCACAGACAGCAGAAGGGTCAAATATCCTTAATGTACCAAAATCTCTGTTTACTGTGTCTCAATAATGCTTTCATTTAAAAACTAAAAACTGAAGTGGAGCCAGAAAACATAAAAGAACTGCCACATTTGCCTTTTCTTGGCAATGAGTTTGGACAGTCTGCTTATTTCTGGTCCTCAATTTCCTTGGACTATCATGCTCTTAAGGGAAAGCCCTGGTAGTGTTCAGTAGGGGAGAGGGAATTTGTCAGTGTCTGGGGTGACATCAAAAGGTCCAAGGGAGGATTGATTCGCTATTGTTGCCACTCAGGATTTCATTCCCATTTCTTATCGAGGAACCTCAAGTTTTTATTTCACACCACACGCTAAAAAGTGTTAGACAATCTCATGGACCGCGGGGAGGAGCTGGGAGTCCTTTAATACTCTATGGTGCACAGCACAGCCCTGCACAGGAGAGAATGGCCTTGTTCCATCTGCTCTGCTGAAGAAGCCGAGGAGCTAGGTAGTGCTGAACTGTTTACTGCCCCACTACTGCCTAATTCACAGAGCTCAGAATAGCTTGTGTCCTTCAGCAAGAGCTGTTTTGTTTTATTTTGTGACCCTAACAGAAGAGGATGAAGAGCCTATGGTAATTGGGGATTTTTACCTTCATTGTGTTTCTTTAGACTGATAGTATACCCTCTGGAAACCTTAAATGCCTTGCCTCGGCTTCTCTTGCATTAATTGGTCTCCTGAAATTTAGGTGATTATTGCCTTAACTTATTTTACTTCTGGTTATTAAGGGACTCGTTAAGAAATTGCCAACTCAGGAGGGCTGTGGAGAAGCAATTACTATCCGAAGAGGCTGATGAGTGGGGAAGTCTAGGCTTGGTATCTGCATTGCTTCCTCTAGTTTCCCATCGATCATTCAGGTTGATGGTAAATATCTCTGCTTTACTGATGAGAAAATAATCTGAGAAATTAGGAGATAATGGTGTGCCAACTCCTTGACTTCTCCCTCAACCTTTCTGTTAAAATGTAGATAGGCCTTTCAAGAAGAAGGGATGGTGAAGTGCCTCTCTCTGTTATTGATGCCCCTTTATGCTAATCAAGTGATATTACCATATTTCACTAGCCTGATCATTTAATATTCTACATCTGACAAAAGTACTGACAGGAAATAGAAATTTTAATTACTTCTAAATTATGGAATATTAGAGCTGAAGAAAGCTGAAATCACTACTGTGCCATTTCATACACTCTAAGAGCCCATGATTTACATGGGTGTGTTAGCTCCCCTGTGTCCACACCATTGATGTGTGACATTGTGCAGGATTTAATATAAAGGGTAAAGTGAATTTATTAGCCTTTCCAAGAAACATTTTGTCTATGGTCAGTTTGATTTGAATGATATAAAACAACCAATTCAATGGAGTGAGAGTCCTTCTTCAATGGGAACATACTACATGGGCTTAGCCAGTCTGTGAATACCCTGCATATGTGTGCGTGCGTGCGTGTGTGTATGCATGTGTGTGTGTGCGTGTGTGTGCGTGTGCGTGTGTGTGCATGTGTGTGTGTTTGTGTGCCTTTAGATACTCTTGAACTCAATGTACCTTTGTTCTCTTGGCTGAACAGTTTGGTTTACATGGGTTCGATTCTACATAGAGCCCAGGGAGAAATAATTTCTTGATAACTTATAAGATCAGATTATAGACAGTCATATGTTGTCTTAATTGGAGTTTCTATTGCTGTGAGGAAACACCATGACCCTTGGGAAGGGAAAGGTTTATTTACAATTACAACTTCCAGGTTTCCTCCAACAGTGAGGGAAGTCAGACTAGAAATTGAAGGCGGAAATCTGAGAGCAGATACTGAAGCAGAGGGCCATCGAGGAATGCTGCTTACTGGCTTGCTCTTCATAGCTTGCTCAGTCTGCTTTCTTCCCTACCTAGGGTAGCACTATGCACAATTGACTGGGCCCTGGCAGATCAATCAATCAAGAAAGCGCACCACAGGCTTGACTTAGGCCAGTCTCACAGATGCATTTTCTCAATTGAGAGCCCTTCTTCCTACATGACTTCAGCTTGAATCAAATACATAAAACTCCCCAGCACACGTGATTTGAGGAGTAAGAGGTTCCATCTCGGAGGCAGTAACTCAGTGCTGGAAACGCAGGGATGGGCTTGATAATAAAGCATGTAAGAAGTTAGAGATGTTCTGATTTCTATATGCAGAACAATTTAAAATGGAGTGATACTTGGTTGTAGCTAAGTGCTCACAGGTTGGGATGGATTCCTGAAGAAGTGGAGATGAGCCGTTGTAAAGACCTCTTGCTCTCCCTTCTTTTTACAGCTCTAGTAAGTGCATATTAAGACGAGAAAGTTTGGCTTGTAGATGCTCATTTTATTTGACTCTAAAAGTTGAAAGAGAGACCTAGGCAACAACAACAACAAAATCCAAACCTCTACACCATGCATTGGGCTTTTGTTGACAGTGCTCCGCCCTTTTCTGCTTTGGCCTGGGAACTCTGTCTATCTTAGGCCTCAGCAAAAGGCCTCAAATGGCCTTTTCTTGGCTTGAATTCTGTGGTGAATGAACTCAGCACATTTTTGACAGAGATAAAGGCTGGCTTTTAAAAGGCCTTCTTTAGAGAGACATAAATCTCTCGCTGCTTAGGAGTTATACTGTTTATAAGGCAAACTTTTATGTCCTTGCAACCAGAAAACTTCCCTGACCATAGTGCCTCATAAAAGTCACCTGTCCACAAACACTGGGGGCGGGGCAGGGGAAGAAAATTGTGGTAAACAGTTTCACTGCCCAATCAAAGGCCTTAGGGATGGGCTTCAAGTATTCATTTTTTTAAAAAAAATATTTAACTTTCTTTGTGTAATAGAAATAATGGTGAGTATTACATTTACTTAGTTATTTAGTTATTAATATTGAGCTTACTTCTTTGTAAGGTTAGTTTAGGCTACCAAACCTTGGGTTTTGGTTCATAGGACTTTTTTCCCGAAGACATAAACATTGACTTTTCCCTCATTATTCCTGGTGACCCTAACTTCAGTCACCCTGAGTTCTAAATTTGTTCGCTCCCTAAGGATCCCATACATATACCTGCCTATGTCTGTTTCTACAGGTAGTGCATGTCTCAGTCACTCTAGCCTTAAAAGGCAGCACCCGGTGGCAGTCATCGGAGTTCTGCTTTGTATCTTAGCTGGTGACTGAAGTTGAGCTTCTCCAGGCTGTTTGAATAGTCTCTGTTGTCACGTGACTTTTTGTTTAATGCTTTTTTTAAAAAAAAATAAGTAGTGGTTATTAGTTTTAAAATAGCTGATCATTGCTTGCTTAGTGAAGAGGCCTTTAAATGTTGTTTAAGAAGTTTTTACAGTGGTTGCTGTTTGGGTTTCTGTCTCTGTCTTTCTGTTTGTCTGTCTGTCTCTGTGTGTGTGTGTTTCTCTGTCACTGTCTCTCTCTTTCTCCACATGTTCATTTACATGCACACATACACACACTCACATGCACGTGTGCATGCACGCACACATACACACACACACACACACACACACACACACACACACACAAGCCAAAATATTGAATCCTTCCTTTCTCCTCCTCCTTATTGTCTTCCCTGTTGTGATAGGAATTGCTAGCTGTCTTTTTCTACTACAAACTTTAAAGATCATTTATCAAACTCTCAAATTTTCAGTTTATTCAACCAATATAACACTAGTATTAATCTAACCAGGAAATCATGCTTTAGATCAATGAAGTACAGAAACAAAACAATTTATTTTGCCGTTATTCCTCCTCTCAGACTCTTCTTTTGGCCATTATTTCTAAATATTTGGCACAGACGATTTCATTTTCCTCAAAAAATACTTCTTTCAGAATAGATTTACTGGTAATCATGAGTTATCTTAGATCTGAGAGAATATTATTTTCTTTACTGTGGAGGAATAACTGCACTATAGTTTTTTCCACTGTCTTGGTGCTTTCATAGTTTCTGCTGAAAAATCCTCTGTTCTCTTCCTTGTTTCTTCCATACAGAGTTTTTCCCTTTGGGGGTACATAGAAGGCAAGCATAGGAAACACACACACACACACACACACACACACACACACACACACACACACACACCACGACAGACGGTTCATCCCTGAGTTGTCCTGTGACTTCTCCTCCTCCAATGTTGCTATGACCTTTCATCATCCTTGGTAGATGTTATGTTATGTATTTTGTTTCAGGATTTCGGGTAGAGATATGAAACAATTACTGCGAAGTAACCTTATTCCATATTGTTTGGAGCAGAAGTATTATTTTAAAAATTGTGTACAAGACTATGGTTCTTACTAGTGTCCTCTGGATTGTATTGATTTTCTTTAAGTCCAACCCAGTATACTCCAAATTCTGTCTTGCCTCTTGCAGGTGGTGCTTTTCATGTCATGATTTTCCATAGTTTGATTGCAGCAGGGCTTTGATTATAGAGAGATTATAAGGCTAACTTCTGTCCACTGAATTGCCTTGGCATTTTGTAAAGTGATATATGTAAGAACTTCATGTTTGTTTTCTTTGAGTTAAATCTAGGAATTATTACTATACAGGCTTAATTTCTGTGAGTTTATATTATGTATGTGTGTGTGTTTCAAAGGTGTTTAACTTTTTCCAAATGATTTTATTGTTTTAGATTCTTTTTGTTTCTATATAAACTTAAGAATTGGTTTTCCAATCTTTTAAAAATTATCTTTGGTAAAAATTTAATTGTATCAATTTTATTGGTATTACATTGTCTATAAATCTATTTTGGTGGCAAGTAAATAGTAATATTGTTGAATCTTTCATAAATACATTCTATTTCTTCAGATTCTGGTTCTTGAAGCAATGTTTCACAGTTTTCAGTTTATTTTTCTTAGTCCTAAGAACTAGGAGATGCCTTATTGACTCATGTGCCTGCCATGTGGGCATCAGAGTCCATATAGCCAGAACCCCTGTAAATAGCAGTTGTGCATGAAGGCCTCATCTGTAATTCCAGCATGTAAGAGGCAGGAACTGAATCTCAAGAGCAAAATGCCTAGCTAGACTAGCTATTCCAGTAAGCTCTGGCATATATATATATATTCAACATATAAGGAAAAGAGCAACCAAGGAAGACCTGCTATTGACATCTGACCTCCACATATAGGTATGCAAATGAAAGCATGTATACATACATACATGTATACATACACACAAAGTATGTAAACATGCACTACACACAAAAAATAACATAACAGCAAATCTTTGGCTAATATTACTTCATGTATGTATTCGCTTCATTTTAATGTCTAATTTTGTGTATAGTGCTGTTAGTTTTTTAATTATTAATTTTATGTTTTGATGCTTCAGTAAACTTATTTTTCAGCTCTAGTAGCTTTTATTTTTCTATATTCCACTATTTCCTGAGATAGCTGATTGTGCCATCTGCAAATAAGCAAAGCCACCTTTTAAATGTGATTCTCCTTTATTTCTTTTTATTGCCTTATTATAATGGCTGGAATTTCTAGAAGTATATTGAATAGTGGTAGAGTGGACTGTCTTGTTGTTTACCTAGCTAAGTTTTTCATTAAAAATACATATACTGAAATATGTATAATTCGGATGACCCATTCATTCTTGAACAAACTTTGACGTTTTGCTTTTTTTTAAGAATTATTTTCTCTATTTCATCTTAGTTGTTGAAATTGTTGACATAATTTTCATAACGTTCCTTTATTGTCTTTGATGTTTCTGTAAGGTCTGTAGTGATGCCAGATGCTTTTGTTCCTGACACTGGTAATTCATTTCTCTGTCTGGATAGAAAAAATATATTGCATTTTTTTTTGCTAAAATATACTGTGCTTTCAGAGATACTTCCCCTTCTCAAATTTAATGATTTTGTTCTTTAACAGTTTCATCACTGCATCTGCTTATTTTGTTTACTATTCTCTTCTTCTGAAAGTTTTTAAAGAAGAAAACTGAAGTCATTGATTTGGAGCACTTCTTCTCCAGATAGACCTTTAATGCTATACGTGTTTTCCTAATGCTTAAGAAAGCATCCTTAAAACTTAGGTGTTTTAATTTTCAATATGTTTAAGATAATTACTTATTTGCTCTTAAAACTATGTCTGTGTTTAATACTTGTTTCCAAATACTTTAAATTTCATAGTTATTTTATTATTACATCTAGTTTAATTTCATTTGACCAGAAACTATATTTTATTTTTGTATTTTAAATGATGTCTTTCATAGAGTAATATTTTTCACTGTAATGAGATCTATTAGACTTTTAATTTTATGGATTCTATCTTTGGGGTCAATTATAAGAACTTTTTTTCTTCTAGGCCATGTTCATTAGGATTTTTTGAGTTTTATATTTTCACATTTAAGTCCACAATCCATTTATGTAGTAAAATGTATAGAGTTTGTGACTTATTTTCATTTTATTGTCTTCTCCTTTGGCCTGAAGGGTGGTCCTGTTGCCATAGCACCCTTTGTTGTTAAGGCTCCTCTTTCTTCGATGACTCCTTTGTCATAATTAATTGGTCATAAATGTGTGGACTTCTCCCTAGATGTTCTCTATTGTTCTGCTGATAATTATTTTGGTAATAAAATTTAAGATTAAAATTTTTTCTCATTTAGTATTTATTTCTCTCATATCTAATTTCCAAAATAACTTTGTCTGTAAAGAAACTGATATGTCTTTGCATGTGGGTTTGTAGGTATGTTCAACAGACCATGACCATGTAGAGGTCAGAATATGACCTCAGTTACCTTCCCCTTGGTTATTCACCTCAGCCTGACTGTGCAGCAGGGTCTCTGGGACCCACCTGTCTCCATCCTCTCACCCCCACCACCGGGATACGGATGTGGACTGCCACGCTTGGCTTTTCACATGCCTGCTGGGAATTGAAACTCAGCTTTTTAACCACTAAGCCACATCTATAGCCCTCCAGCTTTTTCAAATTTTGATGACTATTTACTCATGTATCAGTTTTAAAATAACTGGCATTTTTAGTATATTGAGACTTCTTCATGTGCATGCCATTCCTCGCCAGGTACTCAGTTCTTCATTGACTTTAAACATGATTTTCTAATTTTAATTGTACAAAACTATTTTCAGACTTCTTTATATGCAGGTATTTCAGACTTTTTGAGGTAATGTAAATGGTACTACAATAATTTCAAACTATAAAGAGAATGCAAGTGATTTTTACATGGTAGTCTGTGCTGCCGCATCTCTGCAGTTACTTGCTCATCCTAGCATTCTTTTGTAAGTTCTTTGAGAACCCAATGAGGAAGTGAGGTTTTCTGGATAGGTAGCCGTGTGGTTTGCTGAGACAGCTTGCCTTATTTTTTTTCAGTGTATATATTTCTTTCTTTCTTTCTTTCTTTCTTTCTTTCTTTCTTTCTTTCTTTATTTCTTTCTTTCTTTCTCCCTTGTCTTACTGCTTTTGAAGAGTCCTTAGTTGGGACAGAAATTGCTTTAATCTACCGCTGATTTTGCCACATTGCTGGCCAGTATCTTCCAAAGTAAGCTACTCAATGTCTCATAATTGATTAGACTTCCCACTCTGTGAGAATATAGCAATTGTTATCTGTGTGAGGTATCTGGGGAATGTTTGCCTCTGGTTCTTTTAATGGGTTCCTTTCAGAAAACTCCTGTAGTTGCCTCACAGATAGGTCCTAGTTATTTTCCCGAACTCTTCTGGAACTTTCTGGAGCATGTTTGGCACCACTCTTATTTTCAGTAGTCTTATCTTTACAAATTACCAACTCGAAGAGATTCTGGCCCCTGAACAGTGGACTGGGTCCAGCCCGGGTGTCACATATCCACATCCCTACTCGTGTTGTCAAAAAGCTTTATATGCATTTTGTCCCATGTTTTAATCATCCCATGAGGGAAGCGAGTAAATCTGAGTCTATTTGACTCAGTGTCTTTCTGAAACTTGTTTGACTGTTTCATTCCAAGCTCCACTATATACTTGTAAGCAGACGACACATAGAACAAGCCATCACCCCAAAGAACCAGAAGAATTTTCTAAATCCCCTGGCCCTGATGCTTACTTATTGCCTTTGATATCTAAACATTTGCCAGACCCAGAAGTATCTGCGTGTGTGAAAGAAGCCAAGTTTTTGTTTAAGTTAGCTGAATGTACAGTGGCGCTCTGCTAAATATGGGAGGGAGAGCACACTGGATGGGAGGCGTCCATAGAGGCAGAAAGGCATCCATATGGCAATAGTGTGCTTTCCTAACGTCCCCAAAATGTGTTCATACTGTTGTTGAATTGGAGCTAGTGTTGGGATGTTGTGGGGCTTTCTGGGATCAAGAACATAGAATAGATTTTTTTTAATGATCAAGTTAATATGAGATTTACTATTTGAAAGAAAATAAATGAGCATTTAATGAGAATTATGTTGGTCTTTCCCCATCCCGTTTCTGTGACATCCGCTTAACAGGGAAATGTGCTTTTGTGGTTCTTGCATTGCTTTTTTCACCTTTAAAACATAATTTACTTTTCTACTTTCATGTTTCCCATAATGTTTAAGCAAGTAGAATGAAGAAATTGTGGCTCACAAGTTTACCTGTGTATTTAGGACTGTAAGACCAATATTCACGACACATTGAATACCGACCATCCTAGCTTTCTATTGCAAAATATGAAGGAGAAGAAGCTGATCTCCATTTTATGCCATTGTGTCCATGTGAGTTCCTTCAAAACTAATATGAAAAGTTCACCCCTTCTTAACTTAATTCCTGTCTCCCTGTGGCACATTTTCCAATATACACACAGTCCTAAGCCCAGTGTAGGCACTGCTGATCCAAGAGGTACAGCAATAGAATGTGTTCATCTATGTTATTTCCTTTTTACGTTGTCTGTATGTGTAGAGGAGTCAAATAAACTAACATGCTTCTGTCTTGAACTCGTCCCAGATAGGATATCTGTACTTGGAATTGGGTTTTCGTGCTTTCCTAATAAGAACCATGCAGGGAAGTAGAGGCAACTCTTGGGCTGACATTGCATTTGAGTTAAAATCTGGTATCTTGACACCACTGACAACTCTGACAGCTGGAGCAGCAATCACCTCATCACATCTCTCAGTCATGTCTCTCCTGGTTTTTGGCATCCTTCCTGCCTAAATTTTTATCAGATGAGCACTTTTCCTTGGCAAGTCTTTTAAATGCCTTCAACTTGTTTTATCTCTGAACTGCAGCCCTTTGCCCTCCAATGTCATTTCTCACATGTATGACTGGAGGGTATTCGGAACAAATTATTTAAGAATGCAGCTTTGGAGAGCAACATTTTTTTGGCCTCCTCCCCTTTCCTCCCTCTTCCAAAACATCAGAGCTTTTCTCCCTACAGGGACCTGCATGGGCATTTAAGCATTTTCTAAAAGCTACTTGACGGTCCTGCAATTGGAACCATTGTTGTGAACTTGGGTTGTGATACTCTGCCCAGGTTCAGTCTTTAGCATTGTTGTACTTGGCTTTGCTTTGTTCACAATAATCAAGAACTTGGAGTAGCGATCAGCATGGCAGACCTCAAAGGCCTCCCTTATGTCCTAGCCAAGTATGCCGTTCAGAGGCTCCTCGTGTGAATGGCAGCTCTTGGCCCTCTGGGACTCAGCCATCATCTACATGGAGGTGGGGTTTCTTCAGCTTCAGTTTTCAGTTCAGTTGAAAAGCCAACTTGACGACAGAGCAAACCTCAAGAGTCAAAAGACAGAACACGGACCAGGTCCCGGTGCCTGCTGTGAATGTGGCAAGATCCTCTGCCTGACACATGGGGCCTTTTAGAGTTTGCTTTCAGTTGTCCTCGGCTCTAATAAGTCTCAGCTTTTGCCAGGTGGTCAGATATTTGCCCCTCCACACCTGCAACATGTCTTATTTTATATGCTTAGGGCTGAACAACCATGTGTGTTAGTAATGCAAATCTTTGAAAGCAAAATTAATAATAATAGTGACATCAGTAATGTGTTAAGTAGATGAAAAAACAACAAAAATGTAAGAGCTGTAACAGCAAAATTGATCTCTCATCCCTGGGTCCAATCTATCCTGTTCTCCTTTCTCCATCAGATCCTATAGCAAAAATGGCCCACCTTTGACTCTCGGTCTTTCCTCAGTTAGGGAACAGGAAAGTTGGTTCTCCAGTGAGTAAAAGAGAAAAGAGCTAATAATTCAGTCCCTCCCTACTTGCATCCTGTTAGAAGACTTTGAAGTAGGTGCTAAGAAGTCATGTGCTCTACTGGGTAGAATATGAAACAGCATTGGCATTAGAAAGAAGCATCATGTCCTCATCATTATCATGGACCACATGAGGATGCTGTCAGCTATACACCGACAGTGTCATTCTTCTCTTTGTCTCGGTAGCTAGGTTTGTTGAGAAGTAATCCATGTCCAAGAACATTCACTCATTGAAAGCAAAAATGTTTGCAGAGTTGTAAAGCTGTCAGCATTTTCTCATCTTCGAATATTTTTGTCACCATCCCCTCAAAGAAAGCCCATTTCCATGAGTTTCTTCATGTGCCTCAATTCCCAAAGTATCAATTGCTCATATCCCCCATTGCCCATTCTGAATAGCTCCTATAAATAGCATCATCTCTTGTAGTCTTTGATGACCGGCATCTTTTTCTCAGCATGTCATTTTCAGCGCCCATTCGTATTACAGTGTATGGGTGACTATTCCAGTTCTTTTTAGAGATGAGGAGTTGATTGCATGGATATGCTACCTCTTATTCATTCATTCACCAGTGGACAGAACCTTTAAGTTTTTGCATGTGTGTTCAAAGTGCCAAACTCTCTACTTTTGTTTTAAACATTTCACTTTGAATTCATCTAAAAGTACTGATATACAATTTCAAATCAGTCCAGTATATCTTCCTCCTAGTTTACTCAGATGTTATCATCTTGTTCAAATACACATCAAACATGTTACATAATATTATATCATGTGAGAACGCAAAATTCCTCCCTTTATCACACTAATATTCTTCACATATCAAACTTGATACAATGATATCACATCATGTAAGATCTGAAATTCCTCCGTTGATCACACTAGTATTCTTTTTTGAATTAAACTGCCCTAGTTCCTTCATCATGTCTTTTCATCTAGAACGGTTCCATATTCTTTCTTTGTCTTTAAGACTTTGACATTCTTAGAGTAGTGATCAGTTATTTTATGAACTATCCCATCCCTTGAATTGCATTCTTATTGTTTCTTCATGGGTAGATTAAGGTGATGGTAACAATACTGTGTTGCTTACTGTATATACCGTTTCAGGAGGTATGTGGTATTGGTTTGTTTAATTACTAGGGATACTAACTTGTCTAGTGGTTCCTGAGAAGTTGCTATTTCCACTTTGTGTGTGTGTGTGGTAGATACTTTGCGATTATGTGAATATCTTATTTTACATTTTCTTTTTTATCAGTTTTAGAATTCATTGGAACTTGCCAGTAACAATTGCTGTGGTGCCTGCTAGGTGGTAATTTTTTCACTTCCATCATTTATTCTACCTTTAGTTAAAAATTTACTATAGTAAAAATTTTATGTGCTCTCTTATTAATTTAAGTACTTGTTGATAGCACCGTGATCTCATGCATTCTGATTTTAGTTGATGAGTTTAAATGTATTTCTATCATTTTTTATTTAATCAGACTATTTGTTCATTGGGAGACCTTTCCCACTGACTCTGTATGTTCTTTTTTTCTCTTTTTTTCATGTATCTTTTGTTATTACAATGCCATTCATTATTTTCTTCTCTAGACTTATCTTCTACTTTTCTTATTGTAGGTCTGGAGGCAGCCATTTCCCCAGAGAAATTTGATAAATTTTACCAGAGAAAAATAGAAATCAGAATATAGACACTGTTCCTAACACTAATAGCAATTTCTTTCTTCCCAAGGCTCAGGTGTAACTAACAGCCTCACTTTCAAATGAAGGAGCTGAGGCTTCTAAAGGCGAAAGTATCCAGTGTCACACATAAACTTTTTTCTACTCTGGGATTCAAAAATCTCTTCAAAGCCTTGCTGTCTTCTTCGTTTTAAACTCAAAATGAATCTGATTCCTCCTGGATTGTGATAGGTAAAAGCCTGCAGCATTTGTTCCTCCCTAGTGGGCACCGAGAGACTTTGTAGGATGACTGCATGGGAAGACGGGGAAGTAGAAGTGTGACTGGCAACAGATGATGCTGTCTGCACCAAGGCAGGATTCCATGAGCCTTGGTTACTGGGATGACCCCCTGTGGTCTTGTGGTAGCCTTACCACGTGTGTCGCGTGTCGCTGCTAGCACAAAGCTGACGTGTGAGCTACAGTGAGTGATATCTAAAGCACAGGTGATTGGGGATGGTGGTATTCATCCTGGATGACCTCAGCTAAGCAGGTATCTAAGGGAGAGCTCTGAGCTCAGATCAGACTCAGCCGGTGCCACCCCGGCTGCCAAAATAGCTCAGCGTCCACATCTCTTGACGCTTACAAGTTTTAGGGGCATGCCCATGGCGTTTATTTTTCAAAGAGTTGAAGTACTCCCCTTTCCTGTCATGTAACAGAAAACTGAGCCACGATGACTACTCAGAGAGATCGCTAATTTTACCTGTTGACCAAGATAAAAGAGTGGAAGAGCACACACCGGAAGACCAGAAAGGCGTTGTGATAGCTACCCTTCAGGTTGCTGTGAAAGGGCTCTGTGGCCAGAAGCCTTAGTTATTTCACTTGTTTTTACAACAGAGTGTATAACAAAAGCAGCTTAGGGAATAGCAGGTTATATAGTCCTAGGTTTCCATCATGGTGGGGAAGTCAAGGCGGCTGTTCTCGCTGCCTCTTCAGACAGGAAGCAAAAAGATGAGGATACTGGTGATCATCTTGCTTTCTCCTTTTTATTGGATCCAGGACCTTAGCCCATGTGATGTTGCCACAACATTCCTGGTGGACCTTCTCAGCTCAGTCACCCCAGTCCCTTTCAGGGATACCTAGATGTAAGCCTCCTAGATGACTCTAGAGCAGTGGTTCTCAGCCTTCCTATGCTGTGACTCCTTACTACAGCTCATCATATTGTGGGGACCCTCATCATAAGATTATTTCATTGCTACTTTGTTACTGTAATTTTGCTACTGTTAGGAATTTGTAATAAAAATATCTGATATGTGACCCCCAAAGGGGTTGTGACCCACAGGTTGAGAACCACTGTTCTAGCTTGTCAGATTGATAATATTAACTGTTATTCTTATAAAGGAAGATGAATCAGACACTTTTCTAGGTCCTTTAACTTCTGAAATTCTGTTATGTAAATGAATATCTTATATTCATTGTTAAGGTGAAGCCTCCCCAAGTCGGTGAAGCTCTGTAGGTACCACTCTTTAAGCAAATCCTGGTCCTATTTCTGCTGGGCCTGGCTGTCATAACCTACCATTCCCGCTCTCCAGTCTTCCTCTGGTTAAGACATGTGAAGGCCAAGATTATAACTACCAAACTCCATCTTCAAAAGGAGTTCTTTGAAGGAAGTCAGGGCAGGAACTGAAGGCAGGAACTGTAGGCCATGGCAGAATGCTGCTTACTGACTTGCTCTTCCATGGCTTGCTTGGCTTGCTTTCTTATACAAGTCAGTATGACCTGGCCAGGGAGAGCATGGCTCCCACTGATCTGGACCTTCCCACCCTAACCATTCATCAAGAAAAAGTACTGCAGACTTGCCTATAGGCAATATTATATAGGCATTTTCTCAACTGAGACCCCTCTTCCCAGGTAAGTCTAGCTTGTGTCAAGTTAACATAAAACTAACCTACACACTCACTATACCGCAACTTGTTTGTAGTTGCCCCACAGAGTAGGGGTTCAGAGCTCAGACCAATGATATCCCTGGCACCAAGAGAATATAGAAACACATCATAAGACTTTCTGTGGAGGGAAGGTCATGCACCCCAGCTGGGCTTAGTTTGAATGAAGAAGAGACAAGTAGCTTTGGCTTTTATGACAAGTAGGAGTGGGTAGGCTCTGAGGCTTCATGTATGTAGGCTGGGGTTTCCATGGTTTGAATTTCCCTTTTATGGATAAAGGGCTGGAATTGTTCTTGGTTTAATATATTGTGCAGATCTGAGGCAGGAAGGGGTTGGAGACAGAAAGTTGTCAGCAGCCAAGTCATGAAGTAGGTGCCCTTATATATCAGAAAATCCCAAGCAAGCCACTAGTAATCCAATTGGAAGTAATAAATGAGTTGATAGGTTATAGGATATCAGATAATGATATCACAAAATAACTTTCTTGCTATATATTTCCAATGAACGATCCAAAAGTGAAATTGAGCAACTAATTTTTTATCATAGTATAGAAATGTATAAAATATGTAGAAATAAATCCAACAGAAGAATTGCAAAATATCTACTATGAAAACTTACAAACTGAAATATTAAAAGAAACCTAGAAAAAGAAAAATATTCTATATTCATGATTATAAGACAATAGCTTTACAGTAACAGTTATTTTTAAAACTGGTGTAGACTCAACACAAAGCCTGCAAAAGAAAAGATAGACTCATAGAATTTTGAAAGAATAAAATAAAAAAAATAGGTGGGGAGCAATGTCCAAGGACCCCTTTACTTATTTGTCAGCTTCAGCTGGCAGACCTGGAGTTTGTGCTGGGGTCAGGGCTTGGGGTCCCCTTTACCTGTTGGCACCAGGAGCTGGGTTGAAGGGGGATATGTGGACTCAGTACTCTGGGTCTGGAGACCCTAGACCTGGTGGGCACCGTGAACTTGGTGAATGGGAACAAGTGGAGCTAAGTGGCTAAGGCTTGGGGAGCCCTTAGCTATGGTTCAAGGAACTAAAACACATTATAACTTGATAAAATAAATGAATAAGAACTCACACTTTGAAATTTCCAAACTTATCACAAAGCTGCAACAATGGCAACACTGAAACAGACACAGGCTGGACGTGTATGTAGTCAATGTGGCAGAATTAGACATTTAGGATAAGTCACTATGATTTTAGGGGTCAGTTGAGTTGAGACAAGAATGGAAAACTGTTTCAATGAGAAGAAAGAATAGCTTTTGTAACAAATATTATTGGGATCTGAAAATAAAAAAATACAATAGAACAAAGTTTGATGCCTTCTTTACAATATGTAAAAAAAAATTAAGTCAAAATGGCTTAAAGTCGGGAGCTAAAATGATAAAACTTTGAGAAGAAAATAAAATTCTCTATGACCAGGATTAAGTGACACTTTTTAGTGGCAATATTCAAAACAAAGTTCTGCACAGAAAGTCCTACAGTCCACTCACATTAAATGCCCCTGCTTTGTAGTTTGTCTTCATTTCTGCAGGAAGGCAGCCTGGGTCAGCCTGGAGGGCTACCCATGGATTCTGGTGGTGCAGAGTGAATTCTAATGCCAAAGATTTGGTTTTATTTTATAACATTTCTTCTTGTCTCATTCCAGTTTTTCCTGTGAGATATGTTGAGGCAATGAACACTAAGGCCATGGAGGACTTAGAGATACAGTTCTAGGAGTCAGTGTGAATCCCCTGGGGGTTCCTTCCTTAATTTTGTGAGAACCTCTGATATTCAAATATACTGTGATTAGACCTCACTTAAGGTCTAATGGTTTGCTTTCTCCTCTAGGAGATGTTTTAAGTTGTTCTAGAAATGTTTTAAAGTAAAATGTCAATCGGTGTCCTCTTTGCTATTCTATCAACTTTTAAAGAAAAAAATAGATTTCTAAGTGGCTCAAATCACAAATCTTTGTTTCAGTTTTCCATAATGCCTATACATTTGTTTATTTTAAATTTGTAAATTTAAGTATACTTTTAAGAGACAGTCTCTGCTCTGTGGAGGTCTGTATGGTTTTTCTCCAGAAAGTACTGCTTCAGGATCATCATGATTAGTGATGTCCCAGTGACCATCCTGTCCTTGTCTGGAGGTATGCTGGCTTCAGTAAGCTATCAATTAACCGTTGACATGTTGATAAGGCATAACATTTGATATACACAAAACTTGGTCTTTGTTGAATAGTTTCTCCGTTTTTAAATATGACAATATCTTCTCGTCTTTTAAGAGAATGCTTATGTGTTCAAGAATGCTTTTCATAAATGTTTGTGTTGTGAGCTACATGGCATTCCTTCCCTCTGAGGAGCAGGTTTGTTCTCGGCCAGAGGCAGATGGAGTGGTTGAGATTGATCTGTATCCAGGAGTGTGGACCTCACGAGTGGCCTGGTTCGCTAAAGGACTAGCGCCCAGTGGTCCATGTGCTGCGGTGGGTATTCACTCAGCTATTGTTCCTCTGATCTGATGGGGTCAATGCCTCTTTGAGATGCACCCGATGGACTCAGATAGGGATTGTCTTTCTGGGCTAGAATTGAGAGTTGCAGGCACAGGTTCAGGATGAGTCACCTGTCCCCGGAATTGATTTTTTAAGTGTGACTCCCCAGTCCATCATCTCTCTCCTGGTTGTCAACACTGAAATTTTAGGTTTGCTCAATGTGTGAGAGAAGCAGTGAAACTCCACAAATGTGTCTTAAGTTTCACAAAGCTTCTGAATAGCTTATTTATTGATAGGCAGCAGAGCCAATTAATATGCATAAATTCAGAACAGAGGTTACCCAAGTGATGGAGGCCGTCATCAAGGCTGTCCTACTCACGGGTTGACCGTCTTGTGAGCATTTAGCAGATGGAAGGAGCTGACTCCTTTTCCCCCAAAGAGGTTGCATTCCTGCGACTTGTGATGCCACCCAGTTCTCCAGAACATAGGGCATTCAGTATTCACAGGCTGGGATACTCTGAGCAGAGCAAGGCAGGGACCTAAGCTGGTCCATTTGACTTGAACAAAAGAAAGGGTGAATGACTTCTGTTTTGACTGTGACTAGGGGATTGTGTTAAAGGAAGAAATCCCACAAGTGGAGCGAGGTTCACATAATTTGAACTTCCATACTAGTGTCAAGAGACACAACAACTTGCTTCATACAGACTGCCCAGATAACAGGTATAGAGGAAGGAGGAGATGCTTGTCCCTGAAAGCTATCGGAGATCAGTATCCAAAAAAAAAAAAAAAACAACAAAAAACTGGAAATGTGACCCTTTGATGCTGTGAGTAAAGTTGTAGTAACCTTTCAAGTGTGCACATCTGGATGGAAGCTGTGGGGCACCAGCTTTCTAGAAAGCCAGGAAGATAGAGATGGGATTCAGATCACTGGCACCCCTTTATCTGACCAAGAACCAGAAGTGTTCTTGTCCATCAAATTTACCAAGCTTGCGAATACATACACTACTGTAATAGAGACTTCTGGGATAGTTAAATAAACTTTGGGTCTGAAATCTTATATTAAAACACTGGAGACAAGGAGAGACTTGCTCATGAAAGTCTGCAGTCCACCTGATTTTCAGTATAAAGTCTCCCTGAATATCTCCTTAAGCCGGGGTTCTAAAGAGACACGTAAAGCCCCAGATGTCATCCAAAATACTTTTGGAAAGTAACAGTAGTTAAATGCAATTGAGACAAAATTAAGCTTGAATTTACTGGCATATTGTACACCAACTTAAGTATGTAGTTATTTTTAAAGTAAATATATATATGTGTGTGTATATATACATACATATATATATGTACATATTAAAAAATATGACAGATATACTAGAGTTACAAATCTTTTAAATGCATCTTACTTCTAGATAAATAATTATTAATACCTTTTATATTAA
>NW_004949119.1:4260442-4261858 GCF_000317375.1 Microtus ochrogaster
GAGAGAGAGAGAGAGAGAGAGAGAGAGAGAGAGAGAGAGAGTAGGTCCACTGGAGCCCACTGAAACTGTGGGTAGGTCACAACCTCGTGGTGATGCACAGATTAATGAAGATAGGCTAGTTTAGGATATAAGAGCTAGCTAGAAATATGCTTAAGCTATTGGCCAAACAATATGCAAATAATATAGTTTTGTGTGATTATTTTGAGTCAGGGAAGCCAAGAAATGAACAAACAGCCTCTCCCAACATGGGGTCTCTGATAAAGCCATATGAAATGATAAAAGACACAAGGATGGGAAACTGGAAGGGAACAAGGCCTTTGACTGGAAAAAACTTCAAGTAAATTTAGTACAAAAATATCATATATATTTTAAAAACTCACCGATGAACTAAACAGATTTGATTATAAAAGAGAGAAAATCAGTAAATTAATGACTATATTTAAAATAAGTTCACAGAATGCAAATCCAGACATCTTTGGATGTGGAAAGTAAAAGAGTGTAGATGAAAATCAGGCCAGAGTTAGTGAGTTTTCCATTTGGCCTATCAGGGTTTCAAAGAGAGGGCAGTAAGTTTAGAAGAGAAGATGGAACCTGAAAAATCCTTAAAGTGAAAAAAAAACCAACCAAACAAAACCAGCTGGCAACATATAGGCAATATACTGTAGAACAAACAGTATAATTTTTTGTAAAAGTCCAGCTCAGAAAAGAATTCAATGTGAAGAGCACAAAAGACAAACAAGAGATGATTTTGTGAGCAGCCGGAGAGGAACCAAAGCAGCTTTACCTACCAAGTCCTCATCAGATGACCCGGGCATTGGCGTGATGCAGGTTTCTCTCCAGCAAACAGAGGTAGTACTATGATGCTTGGCCTTGGGACACAAGGGAGATAGATGAAGAGCCTGGAGTTGTGCAGTCAAACTGTCCTTTAGGGATGCATGGAAAATAAAAGTAGTAATAATAAGTGGTATGGATAAAGTGGGGGAAGCTTTGTTATTGGCTCATTTACCTAAGAGTTAAAAGCTTGTACCAAAGAAAATGGGAATAATGCTGGAAACAAAAAGCAAAAGAGGAAAGGTGGGCAGAATGGCAGCCAAATATAATAAATGCTTGCTTGTAAAACTTTGCACCACAGTCAAACCTAAGGTTAAAGTCCGGGGAAGTTCTGAGTTTGATGTTCAGGAAAAGGGTGATGGTGCTGGTTTTAGAGCTATCTGTCTGTCTGCTATCTATCTATCTATCTATCTATCTATCTATCTATCTATCTATCTATCTATCTATCTGTATGTATGCATTTATCTATCTACTTAGCTGTCTATCTTTCTTTGTATCCTCTATTTATCTATCTGTAATCTATCATCTATTTATCTACCGATCTATCTATCTATCTATCTATCTATCTATCTATCTATCTATCTA
>NW_004949119.1:4262082-4278266 GCF_000317375.1 Microtus ochrogaster
ATCTATCTATCTATCTATCTATCTATCTATCTATCTATCTATCTATCTATCATCTATTTTTGTGTTTGTTTTGAAGTACTAGGAATTGACCCAGAGTATCACACACTAAGTAGACACTCTACCACTTAATAACTTAATTTTTAAAAAGATACTGAGCATTATTTATGCCTTATAGCAAATAACCACCAGCACAATAGAAATTATGTCAATTCCGAATCAGTTCCCATCCACTCCTTTTTTTCACATGAAGTATCATTCATCACAAGTAGGTGCAGCCACTATATTGACTGTGGTGTTTTCATTAACGTTCAGCACTGAGGAGCTTTTAAGTTCTATTATTTCTGTGTGTTGTGGATTATAAGTATTGCTTTTAAAATATTCCAACCAATAAGACTTGGAGAAAGGAGAGGACCAAATTATCTTGCAAATGGTTCTCTGACCTCCACAAACTGCTCACAAGTAAGTGCATGCACATGGCCACAACATATGGGCACACACACGAGTGAATTCACACGAACACATACATACATAAAGTAAAAATTGATAAATACTAAATAAATAAATAAATAAATAAAATGGAACATACTTCTTCCTTTCTTTCCTTAATACTCCTTTCAGTTTTTTCATGTTTTATGGTGAGCAGTTCTAATAAGCTATACTTCACACAACAATATTGTTACTACATGTATTTAAAGAGAAGTAATAATGCCTGTTGCCTTCTTGATTCCCTTTGTCTTCTTTCCCTCCATTTAATTGGACACATTTTAAAAATTGTGAACATGATGAATTCTTTTTAACTCAGAATGAGCTCAATTGGGTTTGGTTTGGTTGTTTTTGTAATTTATTAAGCGAGACGGCATGTGGAATCACTTCCCAGAGTTGGAAACTGCAAAGTCCAGGAATGTCTTTGCTAGGATGCATCATCTTTCACTTTAGTTGACCTATACACTTGGGGAGAGCTAAGGTGAGATGCAGAAGCAGGAGATGCACCTACTGATTCAGAGAGGGAGAGACAGAAATGATCACACTCTGACATAATCAAAGTGTAAAACGTTTCTATCCAGTATTATTTGTCTGACATTATTTCTTCTAAGAGGTTCATCCTCCCAGCCAGACAGCGTTCTTCATTATTCCTGCTTCAGGCCTTTTACATTTCAAATTCCCAGTCTTAACTAAGAATACTTTGCCAGGGAAATTCCTTCTCTTCCTTTCTGTTTATTAAAATCTGTTTTTTAAAAGGGCTCTTGAAGGCCAAACCCTGACTCTTTCAGTCCAAACTTTTATTTTAACATTCATAGCGTTTATAATCTGTTCCACACTGCCTAAACATTTTAGGTCTTTTCCAATTCTAAAAACAAAAATTAAACTCTCATAGAACACATGACAAATAGGAAAGAGACATTTCAAATAATTATAATTCCCTTTTGTGGGTTATACATTCCCTTATACTATTTAATATGAATGCACGGTGGAAATATCATTAGGTTTAGTTTTTATGCTACTTTAGCAGCTCTGTCAGTCTCCAGGTTTCCCCGCTGTACTCATCATTATCTCTGTACCTGATGGCTACTCTTTCCTCAATCTGTGCTTTACTGTCTCTTCTCTATAATAACAACAAGACCTCTGCGATGCCAATCTTTGTTGAGTAGTTTCCTCCCTTTGGAGAGCTGTTTGCTCAGAGTAGACGTTAAGACTTGGGAGTAAGTGGGAAGAAGATGAAAGCGTTTTTGGTTCCACGTTAGGTTAGGTACCAATTTCATGTGTGAGAGTGCTCATCCCCCCAGGATCCTTGGCCTCCCTACACACACTCATTCTTGTTGATTATTTAATGAGGGATATAAAGCTTGTTGAACAATTGTTTACCTTTCACTCATGTTAACTCTCATGTGTTCATGTCGTTTCCAGAAAGACATGGGAAGGTGTTTGTGTGAATCTAGGGTCCATTATTTAGACTCCTTTTGCGTTTATGTCCCTTAACAGAGCCTCGTCCCAAGAGTGTAGCAGATGTGATGTCATTGTCCTTGGTATTTGATTGAAATATTGGAATATTCCTAGATCTTCCTTGTGTTTCTCAAATCCCTGTCAATTATGAGACATGCAGTTGGCAAGGAGCATATTTCTAAACACCCATTTCTCTAAGCAAAAAAAGCACATGCCCCTCCCACCGAGAGGGTAGACTTTTTCCATGGCACCGTGACATCTAAAAATTGTGTAGACGTGAGTATGAGGGCCTTTTGGTGAGTTCAGACTAATTCACCCTAGTCCTCACCCAAATAAATCCAACGCATACTGTTTAAACACTGTCACCTTAAGGGTTTGCCTAGAGAAAGAGCAGACAAAGAGCAAAGCCCCAGTCTTCCAGAGGCTTGGGGGGTTAGAAAGCCCTGGGGTTCCCTGGGAAATAAATAAAACTAACAATCTGAAATGCCTTGTTGACAAGAGTCAGCAGCTTCCCTTGTCCCCATCCTTTGTCCCAGCGGTGCAGGCAAATGGACAGTCAGGTATTTGCTGACTGGCAAAATGAATGAGCATTCTGTTTAGATTGGAGGGCGGTTCACTATGCTAATCTTTACTGAGGAGTTCCTCTGGTACAAGTATACCCTTTACCATAGCGGGAAATCTTTACTGAGTTTCTCTGGTACAAGTATACCCTTTACCATAGCGGGAAATCTTTACTGAGTTTCTCTGGTACAAGTATACCCTTTACCATAGTGGGAAAAGCATGACGCTGATGTACATTTTGCATTGCAGGGCCAGAAAGAGTCCGGGGATCTTCAAATTCCCTGGCACAGATTTTCTACCACGGACATGTTCTATTAAATTCTTAGCTATACACCCATCAGATGGATAGATAATACCACCCCATCTTGCCACAGGGCCTGCAGAGGATCCCTGTGCTGCTGATTCTCGGTGCCGGCAAAGCCTGGTGTGGGCTAGGACAAAGATGGCTCCAGAATGGCATTTTTGTGGCAGCTTCCTTTTTAGACTTGATTGTAAGCAGCCTGCACAGTTAGAGTAGAAATTGACAATTGACAGCCTCCTCCCCAAGGCTTCCTCTACTCTCCATGTCTCTCGGGTATTATTACTAAAGGTTATCAGTACGCCTGATACCTTTGATTTTTGTGGGCACCACAGACCAGACAGCTGTCTCTCTCAGCATCTGCACACTGGCTCTCTCTCTACTGCCAGCCAGCTCCCTCCCAATATGAATGTGTGCGCGCACACACACACACACACACACACACACACGCACGCACGCACGCACACGCGCGCGCACACACACACACATCCTCATGACCATTGATTTCTTGGCTGTTCACTGTTAGGCTGATGAGCCACAGTGAGGCCTGGGCTGCATGGCCTCTTCTTTATTATTCATTCTGTGAAGAACAATCTTCCGTCTGTGTTCCCTTCTCCCCCCCGCCCTGACCTGAGCACATGCTGCTCTTCCTTCTTTTCCGCTAGCACCTCGTGTGGAAGGGTCTTCCATGGGTGCGCGTGTTCTGGGCATGCCTTTTCTATGCACCGTGTTTTCTGCCAAGGGGGTCAGGAGGGTACGTGGAGTGGCCAGATGGCTTACCTCTCCCCTCAGGAAATCCACTGTTTAGCTGGGCACCTTCCCAGCTCTAGGCAGGGATGAAATTCCACTGTTTGGGGAAGAGCTGGTTCAAATGCCACTGTCCCTGACTTGACAGCTCCAGATTCCTTTAGGCTACACACTTTTCCACTCCACTGTCACTGGCTGGGGGTTTCTGCCAGAAACAGCACTTTAGGACTCATTAGGTAGGGGTGGGGAGGGAGGCGTGGGGAGAGAGCAACTGGATTATTTATTACCTCTGCTCAGACACAAGTTTCCGTTATTTTAATCCAACTAAAAGAAAGAAAAAAGCAGTGTCCACGGACAGAAAAGTAGAAGCCGAGCAGAGTTAAAGCCCAGAGCACCCCAAAGATGCCTGCTGCCTCCTCCCCAGGAGTCTCCATGTTCCTCTGCCGCCGCTCTCTTCTCCCGAACTTTTGAAAAGCCAAGCAGTTTAACTGGCCAGACCCCGGCAACTTATTTGTATGCAGCACAAATTTCAGAATCTGTTCTCAGCCTGTGCCGAGTGAAAAATGGCCTGCATTTTCTTGATAGCCCATGTGGTTGTAAAGAATAAATGGCTAATGAATTACAGATGAACATTGACGCAAATTAATCTTCCCGCTGTCCCTGGGTTATATGGCAGCCATTTAAAAGTTTAATCAATACACTAAAGTTGAAAACATGCAGGCACTGCAGTTGCTTGGATGTAATAAACATCAGAGGGAACCGGGAGGCTCGCACCCACTCCATGTATCATAATGACAGGTATTTATGTTTAATGGACTAAATATTTTTTATTGGAAGGGAGCAAATGTCAGCTTAACTTTGTGAGCCCCGCATTCAACTTTCCTTTGAGGTTGGTGAAAGACGGCTGACGTGTCATTGGAAATGAAATGTTCAAGGGGGGAAGAGGCAGCCCAGAGACAAAGCGAGGATCGGGAGCCGCTGGGAGACCACGGTGCCATGGTAGCATGGTGCAGCAATTCATTAAGGCAAACATAAACCCTGCTATTTCTAATGCTGCTGTAAAAGGGTTTACTAGGAACGGCTTTAATGGTTATTAGCAAAAACAAGTGCCCAGATCTGCCAGATATCCTGTTTGGTACAGGCTTTTGTTTGAAAACTCTTTACCAGGTCATAGTTGCTGGAGATTTATAATTAGTCTCCATTCTTAATGTGAGAAGTGGAGGGAAACAGCATGATGGCTCTCAGCCCTCGGATTTCATAGATCTTTCCTTTTGAAAGCTGTCCAATGGCTTTAAATAACCATGTGTTCTCTTCTGGAATACTTATATCTTAATTACTTTCCAAGTCTATATTTTGTAGCACTGCTGTGAATCTAGTCAGAAACGGTTGGGGCTGAGGGAGAGGGGACTTGGGTCCGTCGCTGTGCCAGCTCTCTCAGTAGACAGAAACTAGGCTGGAGATGGTTTCATCTGACCACCTAGAAATAAAAATAAAAAATAAATAAAAAGGACACCTTCATCGTTTGCTATTCCCCTCCCCAAATAAGACAGACCACATATGTCACCATTGTAAGGGCAGGAGGACTTGGAAAAATGGCATGAGTTTTGTAAAAATAGATGGGAATGTGTTAGACAATAGTCATCCTGTTTGCTGCTCATCTACAGTCTGAGGTAGGATTCCATGTCCGGGCATTCAGTGGCATTGCTCAGAGGAAGTCATTCAGGAGGTGATGAGATATGACATCAGGGTGGAGAAATGAGGGTGCGAAGGAAAACTGGCTAACTGCATGGCACAGTTAACACTTGAAGAATACAGATCTCATGTTTTGTTTTGTTTTAAATAACAAAAGATTATGTTTTCATTGTTCTTAGAGTCAAAAGAGGTCAGCATTATGTGACGTTAAACTAACAAGCTAAGATCGCGGGCTTGCTGGCTCTTCATCTTCCTCTAAGCACAGTGGGGAGAGATTTGGTAGTGCAGCCATGGCTAACCACGTGGTTATGCTTCCAGCTACTCATGTTAGCCCCTCCCCATCTCTGAAGTTGTCTAGATTGCTCTCTGAAGTTCTTTTCACTGTCTTTGGGGCTTGGCTTCCTGCTTGCTCAGCTTCTGTTGCTGCCATGTGGCCCACAGCAAGGGCTAGAGATGTGAGCATGGTTCTTTTCTCTGTCACTAGGTCCCCCAGACCCGAAGTACAGTTGGTTCTTAAGAAAAGATGGTTATGTAGGTGGAGGTCCATTGCTTCCTATTTACTTTAAAACACAGCTGTGTTTTGACAATGTCTTCTGATTTCCAGCTGCCCTGATAGGTTGTTTTACTTATCCTTTTCTTTGTTGTAGGTCAAGGCCATCAATGTTACTGTCCCTACCCTATTTTACAGGGGCAAAACAAACAAACAGTAAATAAGGTCCAGAGGTTATATGCTCATTATTCATGGTTTTCAGTAGAGCACAGCAATTCAAGCCCTTGAATTTAGTACTTTAATCTCCATTATCAACCATAAGGTGCTCACACATTTCTGTCCCTCTGCTAGTCACTGATGATAAAAATCTCACTAAGCGACCCAATATTTTATTCCACCCATAACCAATTAGCTCCCCAACTGACCAAAGGCCAGAAGGATGATGGTCATACTTCCTCCACCTAAGTCTGATATTCTAGGTTTCTCATAGAAAATGGCAACCACCTTTCAAAACTTAGCATCGTCAATGTAGTCAAGGATGAGGTCATGTGGTCCTCAGATACATGTCTTCTCTGATCTGAAGAAGTACAGGGACCAAATGGTGATGAAAACATGTGGGATATGAAGATGTGATTTATTCTCGTCTCATAAAATAATGGGGGAAGGCAAACCAGAACTGTTCAGGGCCTGAAAGAGTTTGTCAGAGGCGCCTGGGAGCATCTTCCGTGCTGTTACGCTTCACATGTGAATTTCACCTTCCTGTTCTGAAAGTGGTTGCTGCCACTCCATATGTCATTTCAACATCCTAGGCAGGAAGATATTTTCCTTGCAAAACACTGTTTAAAAATATTTTTGATGGACAACTTTCTAAAGATGTGTGTCTGTTTATCACACAACCCACGGCCATATCAGTGGGAGACTGAAGGAGTGAGTATTTCTGCTTTCCTGATTTTCCAGGAGGAGGAGATGAGACATCCCACTCATTATGTCTGCAGCAGAAGATAAAGCATGTCTTTGTGTTCCTACAAAAGATATTGTGCAAGATACTTCATGTGTACCAACATTATCTTCGTGATCACCTTATTATAGAACAATATTAATTGCTTCTCACTACAGTAATGGAGCTGCCATTTGGACTACCTTTGGCTGTCTCCACCCTAGCCTTCTGTCTACTTCCTGTTCCCTTAGCTGCCATTCTGATTCCATGGTAAAAGACAACAGGACAGCACTCCGGTTCACAGTAGACATACTGCTATCTGAAGTCACTGGAAACACCGAGTCTGCCTCTTTTACTTAAGTATGTGACTTAACATGTTTAATGTGCCATTTAGCATTTCTTAGTCAACAATAGCAGCATCTCTGCAAAGTGGATCACACTTCCCAGGTGCAATGTTGGCTCCTCAGGTCTGGTCTGCCTTATCTAGGCCCATGCTTCCCTAGTTACGATGGCATTAATGGTTCCTAGAGCATGTGTGTGTGAAGACAGAAGTAAGGACAGTATCTGGTCCTCAGTTGACATTACTAATTACTGTCACCATTGCTGTTTACATTCACTGTGTTCCACTCTGTGTACAAGAGCAGTGTGAACTTCAGGATGTCGGGTCCACAGTGTTTTCCCTCTTGGCATTCCTTCACAATATCCAGCAAGGTCCCACTCCACTTTGGAGGCATCAAGTAAAACCCACCCCACGCTAGACGCACACTCATGAGTTTTGTAACAGTGACTATGGTCCCAGCCTTTGCTTCTGCTGGGGGCCAGGACCATCTGCTTGCATCTCAGGGCTGGGCCAATGGCTGACAGAAAGTGCATTTGGTTTTGTTGACATGTATGATACACAGAAATGATTCATGTGAGCTATAATTATTTTAATCATTTGTGAGTCACCAGAATTCAAAAGCTGCAGTTCCACAGCACATAAAGATACTGTAGTATTAGAAAAGCCATCGTTTTCAGGCCAGCTCAGGTATGAGAATATTAAGAATAACCACATTCAACTGGTGAAGCCATATGGAGTATATCCTGTGATCCAGTTCAAATATATGCAAGGACATAGATATACAAAGCGCAGAAGGAATCCAGATGGTGAAGATCATGAGCGATGCTGACCCTAAATAATAACCAAACACAAACACTATTAAGCTATCAGAAACAAACCCATCCCAAAGCTAGTGCTGTTGGGTCTACAGCCATGATTTATAAGTTTGTTTTTAAATTTCAAAGTATTATTTTTAATCACCTACAAATAGATAATTAAAGTCATTGATTTTTAAGAGAAATTTGTTCCTATGCATTGAGACTAGAGAATATTTAATTGACTGAGTTCAAAAGGCTACCTTAGGAGTCTATTCTAAGGGGAAAAACTAGGAGTAGATAATCAAGTGTCTTTATTTGCTAGAATGTTCACTGTAGCAGTCATTATGCAACAGTAATGAAATCATGACAACTATGTAGAGCACAATGTTACAGAGCATCCAACAATGATTAAAATAGTTTTAGAAAACATTTAAGCAATAAAATAAGGATTATAGAAAGTTACATATGTTTCATGGGAAGAAACAAAAGACTAGAGAGCAGAACATTAAAATCTGGTGGCTAAATTTGGACAGTATAGTAGGCTTATATATGATTTTAATTTATTATTTCATTACAGTTACTTGTTTAGATTTATTTACATATTTGTTTGTTCCTTTGTGTCCATGTGCAAGCATACAAGCATTCTATGTCACAGCAAGCATGAGGCATTCAGAGGACGTTTCTCTCGGATTCTCTTCTTCTCCCATGTGGGTTCCAGGGATCAAATTCAGGTCACTGGGCTTGGTGGCAAGTAACTTTACCTACTGAACCATCTTGCCACCATTTTCTTTATACTTTATTCATCTGAAAAGAAACATGTGTATGTAATAAGATAAAAAAGAAACCACAAAGCAACAGTATGGTCTTTATTAAAATAGTTACAGTAGAAAGAGTAATGAGCGAATTTGCACTGGCTAGAAATTTTCAACTATAATTAATGGCCCAAATAAACAGGATGGCTCCAAATAACATGAATTGAATATGTGGGCAGTTCTAGGATTGTTTGAAAGTACTGAAAGCCAGGCCTCTGGTTTTTTAAAATCCCATTTTAAAAAATCATATTTATTTTCTGTGTATGTGTGTGCCTGAGTATACATATATATGTGCACTGTATTCATGCAGGATCCTATGGAAGTCAGAAGAGGGCCTCAGATTCCCTCAGAATGGAGTGATTGGCAGTCGTGAGCCACCATGTGGGTGCTGGGAATCTAATCCAGGTCCCCTACAAGATGAGTGAGCACTGTTGGCTGCTGAGGCATCTCGCCAACCCAATACCACTCTAAGTGTTGCTCTCCCTTCAGCAGATTGCTCTCGTCTTCAAGTTTGTTCTGGGCTCACCTTGTGTCCACAGCTGTATTGCGGTCTTTCTTCCCTCATGATGCGTAGGAGGCAGCGGCAGGCACCAAGGTTCTATCCCTGAGCTCAGCAGCGCAGGAGCGCTATGTTGGAAGAAGAGCAGTGCAGGCACTAGACTGGGTTCTCCATTGAGATTTTAATTCTGAATCTGACTCTGTAGCAGGTTTCTGTAACAAAGGTTGCTGTGTCCATGGCACCAGAGAAGTCCCAAGGACTTTCTTGTCCTTGTACTTGACTCATGACTCTCTTGTACTTGGTGTCTCTTGAGTACCATTTGCTGTACGACACCTCTGCTATCTTTCCATCTCAGATGGAAGCAGAGCATTTATTTCTGAGGCCACTTCTTCCACAGTAGCATGGAGATTCCAGAGGGAAGAGATTTAAAGACTAGCTTGACTTTGTTGTTTCGATTTTCACTATTTTCCAAAAACAAAGTCATTAAAGTCAGCCTAAGGGCTGACCTGCCAAGGAAATGTGAAGTTACTTTCTACAAAACGAAGAGCACGTCCTAGGCCACTAACAGCAGAGAGGCCACGGGACGGCTCGTGTTTGGCTGTAGATGGACACCGATGTCTCACCTAACTCTCTCAGGAAACTCCTTTCCCTTGCCTTCAGGAAGACTTGCAGAACAACTACATTATGGAAATACTCTAGGCTCTTTTTGTTAATCTTTTTGAGAACTTCATCCATGAGTCCTGCATCTCCATAACTTCTCCCTCCCCTGACTCCTGTGCTCTCCTTACAGACTCACGACCTCTCGCTTAACTATTATTGTTACGTGTGTGTTAGCATTACTGATGTGCACACATGGCCAGGGCTGACTACTTGGGACTGAACAATCTATAAGAAAGATCATCCACGGAGAAAACGATTATCAGTCTCTCAGAAGTCGTTCCTTACCCGTAACTCTTCATCTGTGGGTGGGACTTGTAAATTTCCCCCATCCACAGTGGCATGGTTCCCGGTAGAGTCATGCCTGCTTGCTTGGGCAGCTGAGTTGTTGAGATTTCATGGGCACATCTTCCCTTTCATTTCTAGGGTATACTTGGCCCCTTTTTATCCTGTTCTTTCTCACAGTGGATCAGAACAGGGGTTGCAATGACTTTGTGCACCACAGGCTACAGGAAGAGGGCGTGAAA
The DNA here is from genome assembly GCF_000317375.1 of Microtus ochrogaster. NCBI lineage: Eukaryota > Metazoa > Chordata > Mammalia > Rodentia > Cricetidae > Microtus > Microtus ochrogaster. The sequence continues at coordinate 4,272,381 of NW_004949119.1, forward strand.
GCTTTACACAGGGATTTTCACAAACTGTACAGTCAAATGATTGATTCTGTGGTCCCCTGTGAAAATGGAAACACTACTCCCAAGGCTTCCTGGGTTTGCATTTTGTTTCAACCTTTCCATTTTATAGGCAATGTTTAAAAGAAAGAAAGGGCAAAATAACGTGATTTGCCTCCTAAGATGTTTGAAAGGATCCAGCCATGAGATGAGCCATGTTAGCTGCTTCCCACCGCTTCCACATATGAAGCTCTATAAAGTGAGCCGTGAAGATGGTGGGTGATGAAGACGACACGGCTAAATATTGCTGTGGGAAAGGTCTCACTGGGACATTGTCTTTGAAAATAAGATTTGTCTTTGAAGCTAGAAAGTGCGTGTTGAACATTTCATCACAACATGAAGCACAGCCCTCTTAAAAAGCCAGGAGTCACGGGAATGCTGCACTTTGCAGCCTTCTACAGGCCATAGATCCCCAAAATGGCTTTCGGTATAAAGAAAATAACACAGAGTTGGGAGTGAGAGTAACTGAAAACCAACCACAGGTTTTCCCTATAATATTTTGTCTCCTTAAATACATGGCTGCTTTCTTGATTGAGTGCTGGGGGTAACGCAAGCTACCTATCAGGCCTGGAGATTAAACAAGGTGGTGTTTTATAGAGTCCTGTACACAGAATTATCAAATAAGTAGCTAGGACTATGGAGGGCTGCAACAGTCAACAGAGCTACGTTTGAGGGGTCTTGATCTTTGGGAGTCTTCTGCCTTGGTCTCTAGGCACAAGCCTGATGCAGAAGAGAACACTACAAAAAGAACCCTTAGAATAAAGAAATTCCTTTTTTAATGGGAGGTTCAGATGGTCTATGAATTTATTATGCCCTTTATCATTAGAGAGCTACATAACCACCCCATTAGTCACCACGGTGTGGTCCTGTTCAGTGTCCCCAGCTCATCGGGGCCTTGGAGATATGCCAAGAGTTCTTCGCCTATGAGAGTCCAGCATGGCTGCTGAAGTTCTCAGGGACTGAAATTGCCTGCCTAAGAGTGAACGGCAAGATTTCTGTCTTTGATTCTGTAACACATGGGACTGGAAAATTCACCTGGGAATCTGGGATCTGTAAACCGAATGGCAGAAGTTAAAAATGGTTTTCCCATCTAGTCCTTGATGGAGAGAAAGCCCGCCATTTTTCACTATCTGGTATGTTTGTTATGGGTGTGGTGGAGATGACTTTTGTCAACTCAGGGATCTTCTGAGGTTGGTTGGTTTCTGTCTTGTGACACCAGAGAGCTTTGTCTTCAATGAGCAAATGCTGAATGTTGTTGTCTTTGCGTTTCCCTATTCTGTGAGGTTATATTCATGTTTGAATACTAAACCAACTTTGCTTCTCTCAGATAAACTTTATGTGGCCCTACTGTACTGTAATCTTAAATATTGCCATGTCCTCTATATTACTAATCTGTTACAGATGTTTGGATATAGGCCTGTGGAGTATTCCATGGTTTTTAGTGTTATATTCCTCCAGTTTTGGTGTCAGTATAATAGCTGAGCTCATAAAATAATTGGATGAATGATTCTACATCTTCAATCCTTCAAAAAACTTTTCTAGAATTCAAATTATTTTTTTGTCTAGTCTATGGTTGAATTTTCTCTATGGTCTGGTAGCATCTTTTTAGGCTGCTATTAAGCTATGAGGTCAGTTTCTTAAAAGATAATGAGTATTTATTTCTTCTTAGTGTCTTGACTTCTATTTTAAAATGCAAATCCAGCTCCTTTGGACCCCTATTTTAACAGCTGTGGCCAGTGGATAACAACTGGAGTTTTTACAACTTGATGACAAATTTCGCCTCTGGCCTCGTAGGCCTTCTGATAGATAGTAGAGTCTTGTGTGCTGGAACAGGCCTTTTTTTCTTTACCCCAGCAGATGTTTTAACCACATTCTGAATTCTAGGATCAGTGATAGGGACTGTGGGCTCAAAACTGAGCAAGAAAGTATCCCTGGGTACAAGAAAAATCTCTTTAAAGGAGAGTGATGACGAAATGCTTGGCTGGCCGCAGTGGGGCCTGTGTGAAGATGTATGATGGATAGAACTTGGGGAGACAGACTAGGAGGGACATGATGCCCAGGAAAACCTGGGGTGCATTTAAGGTGAAGGGCATTTTAATGGTATTAAAGATAAGAGGGCTGCATGTACCTGTCACCAGACACTGGAGTTACCAGACAGAGATATGCGAGGGACCGAGCCCCTCCAGCTTCCAGTGGGCTGAAAAGGCCTACTTCGGGAGTGCATTGTTTTCATTGGGGGACCAGTCATCCAAAGAGGGAAGTTAAATGCTTCACTTGCTTCAGATGCACTAGTCCTTCTATTTTTGTCTCTCAATGGTGGTTGGCACCTCTGGTATAACCTTACTACAGAGTGAACTTGGGTTGATTGAAGTTTGGATGGTTCTCCAATATTTAGACTTTTTTTTTCATTTAAACTACAATTTTCATAGTTGTAACAATAAATGAGGATCTTCTCCAAAGAAGAAGTGGTCCTTGCGATGGCTTTGGATACTCCATCCATAGGCCAGGGAAAGTCACATTGATGGAAAGGATGGGCAGGGAGTGGAGAGGGAGGAGACAATGTGGGAATCAGAACACCGGGTGGCAGTGACCATGAGGATGCTGTAGAATAGATAGATCTACTAAAGTTCACTGATTGTAACCACTATCGATTTTTCTTTGAGTGTGATTTCTGTACCAGGCTGCTTTAATCTTCTCAAAACAAAGCGAATAGGCTTCCCTGCTCTGGTGCAATCTTGTGAGAAACAAGTGTCTTTATATCAATTCATTAACACCCTACCTCGCCTGGAATGAATCTAAAACATTGGATTCTCAACCTGTGGGTCACGACTCCATTGGGGGTCACACATCAGTTATTTACACCACGATTGATAAGAGTAGCAAAATTACACTTATAAAGTAGCATCAAGATAACTGTATGGTTGGGGTCCCCACAACATGAGGAACTGTATTAAAGGGTCTCAGTTTTAGGAAGGTTGAGAACCACTGCTCTGGAGCTTGGCGGTCTCAGAGCTGTGTCTGTGCTTGCTCTGCAGAGGACGTGGCTGCTACTTTTGTCGCTGTGCTGGCTTTAGAACATCTGTTTTCATCTACCAGCTTTGCAGATTCATTGCTTTAATTAATTAATGGAAGAGCTTTGGAAGTTAGGGCCTCTGTCCTCAATTTTCATTTAAAGGTACCTAGCGAGTTCTGTTTTAAAAATAGATGCTATTTAATTGATTGGCTTACTACTTTCTGATCTTCAGGTAGAGCTTAAAAGGCTCTGTGACAGTATCAGTGATTTAAGTATTCATGAGTGTTTAGGTAAAGCCCGGCAGCTTAGAATTATTCAAGTGTTGCTGTCATCAAGATTTTTAGTGTCGAGAATATGCTCGTTAAATGGATATGGTCAATTAAAAGGAACAAAGTATAATTTGGGGTTTCAAAAGTATCAGTCTGAGCCTAGAGAAATGATTTAGCAGTCAAGAGTGCTTGCGACTCTTCTAAATGACCAGAATGCAGTTCCCACCAGTCAGGTTGAACAGCTCACAACAGACTTCAACTCCAACTGCAGGGGACAGGACACCGTCTTCTGACCTCCAAGGACACCTTCACTCAGTGCAGAAATTCACACGCACAATGAGTTTTTAAAATGTCAACTCTTCTTCATTGTTCACTGTGTGCTGGAATCTGTGAGTGAGCCTTGACAGACTGTGGTGGCATACTCGCTGTCACCCTCACAAAGCCTGAGTTCTGAGGATGCTCAACCAGTCATAGTACAACCTCTGAATTTAGAATAATGCATTCCTACCAGGCTCTGTGAGTTTTTGCAATAGAGGTCAAAACTTCATTTAGTAGTGTTGATGCAGATAGATGACTATGACAGATAATTAGTAAATATTAATTTTCATAAATTGCCTTTGATATCTTTATATTTTCCCAGATTAAGGCAGGATGGAAAGGGAAAGGCACTTTGGTCATTGTGGCGAAGAAAGCTTCTGCTCACTAACACTCATTTTCCTTGCTCCTTTTAGGGCTATTGACTCAGGCTTCGTAGCTTTCTACCAGGAGGAATGTGTTCCAGTCTAAGAAATGGCAGTGGAAGGGGGGCTGGGAGTGGATTGGTGACCCAGGATTTTGAGGCCTATCTTGTACATTCTTTCTCTTTCTGCTGCTTGATGTCATAAGAGGACTGGGTAAGAGTTGGCAGAACCGCAGAAATCACACTCACTACTGCCTGCGCGGGTCTTGGGAGACGGAAACTCTTCCAGTAGGCATCAAGTAGTAGGGACGATTCGACGACACGAGGGCCTCGGTCATTCTTATTTATAAAAGAAAGCTCCAAAACTGTTTCTGAAAAATATCGTAAACTTTCAGGGTATATGCCCAGATATGCCATCATTTTCAAAGATAACACATAATCAGGAGCTAGAGTCCTCTAAATTAGTATGAGGGCTGAGAAGGAAGAGCTTTTACCCTCACTTCAGGCATGGCGGCTGACCTTCATGTAAGTCTTGTGGCCTGTCAACATTCATAAGCCTAGGCTACAAAGCAGTTACACTAGCACTGAAGTTTCCTGGCTGTTTCTTAGTCATTATGCCATCTTGCCACCTTCATTATATTCACATCTGAATTTATAACAACTACTTGTCTACAGCAATGTTAGTGCTTGCACATTCCATGTCTTCTGTGATTGCGTTATTGTATCCTGGAGGTGAACCCTAACCATGGCAACATCCCTGTCCTGTTTAAAGGCCGAGAAGGGCCTCCGCAATTACATGAATGGTGCAAGAAGGCCTGACCCAAGGACTGGAATGCACCTGCTCTAATCAGGCATTTCATTGTCTAAATTAAATGGGAGCTTACATTTGAGGAAAGGGGGAGAAAGAAGGGGCAAGCCAGGAGAGAGAAGAGAGAGGGAGGGAGAGATAGAAAACATGCAAGGACAGTAAGAGACAGTGTTGGCATAAGGAAGGAGTGATAGTTTTCCATCTCAATACTATTTAAACAACTAATTGCTGTGCACAAAAAATGCATTAGCCCGAAAGGATCTCAATTGTTGTTAGATTAAGACCCTTAGAAGGGCCATGTAAAGGAAACAGGAGAGAAGGCAAAGACATTTTACGCAAAGTTAGCAACTGTTCCTGGGGTCCTCAAGTGATGAGTATCTTGAGTCAGGACTATCATTACAAGCTCTTTCTGTACAAAACTGAACTAGGGGAAATTTGAAAGGGCAGTCCATGGAACATCCAGACACTTGTTCCCTGAATCTACACTTGGTATCTCGGCTCACTTGCTGTTGCCGTGAATCTACATGTGTGTACACACACATCTTGATGAGACACTTAAAAAATTGCAGAGACCGTGACACTTCCTTCTTAAACACCTCAGTAAGCATCTCCTATGAATGAGAATGTGTTTCTGTGAAATCCTATTAGTAACCCTCTGAAAATTAGCACAGCCTCAAAATCTTCCCTAATTATACAGCCCGCACGCCAGCTTTCTTACTCTTTTCAGTGTGTCCCTTTGTCACCTGGTATCTGGTCAAGGTTTACATACTTCAATAGATCAAGTCATCTTACATCCAGGGTAGTGGCTCCTGAAGTGCTACCCTGGGAGCTGCTGTCATTGGGATCACCAGAAAGCTTTGTCAGTGACGACAACACTGCCATCAGGCCCCACACCCACTAAAGGGGGACTCCAGGGCAGACCCAGCAGTCTGTGTTCTGAAGATGCTCAAGGTGATTCTGTGCAACTCAAGAGCGACTAAATTGGAAGACACCTCCCACCTTCTTTTGGTGACATTCGACGTGTGTGTGTGTGTGTGTGTGTGTGTGTGTGTGTGTGTGTGTG
>NW_004949119.1:4278366-4289647 GCF_000317375.1 Microtus ochrogaster
GTGTGTGTGTGTGTGTGTGTGTGTGTGTGTGTGTGTGTGTGTGCATCTGTGTGGGCACACATGTGGACACAGGGGCACAGGCCTGTGGAGGTCAGAGTACTCAGCTAGTACTCCTACCTTCTTCCCTTTCTGTGCTGGTGCCCATACACGTGTGTGTGAAGGCCAGAGGACAGCGATGGGAATCCTACTGTCTTTCTGTCCATCTTATTCTTTGAGACCAGCACATCCAGGGAGCCACCTGTGTCTGCCTCCCTCCCCAGTCCTGCGGTTATATATGTAGGATTACAAATGTATACCAAACTGGCTTTTTATGTGGGTGCTGGGGATCTAAAGTCAAGTTCTCTGTTTACATGATGGACACTTTACCATGAAACCTTCTCAGCCCCCTTACTAGGCCGATCACTTTGTCAAGTGGGTCAGAGTAGTTGGCCAGCGATTTTCCATGAATCTACTTCTTTCTGCCTTTTGTCTTACTACAGCTGGGATTTCAAGTATGTGCCACCACATCTGTCTTTTTACATGGTTCTGCGATTATAAACTGAAGGTCTTATGCTTGCAAAACATGTTTTCATGACTAATTCACTCTATCTGACTTTTTAGATCTTTCTTTCTTTCTTATTCTTTATTTTCTAAGTATGGGTAAATTTGGTTGTGTAAGGAACAACACTGAACATTTTTTTTTCTTATTGTTTCCTTGTGGAAACAGGTTTAATGTCTTGGTAAACACAGTGAAGCTGGATGCATTTTATAGCATCATGCTCACAGGCTCATGATTGTCAGTCATATCTTTGCTAGCCTGGAGCTTTTGGTTAATTGCCTGACCAACATATGGACCTCGCTCAAAATGTATATGTCCCCGTTTATCATGAGTAATTAACTCGGTGGCAACCTGTTTGTGTGACAGGTTCTCTTTCTTGGTGAAACTTCACCTATTGACAGCAACCACCTGCTGCTGGCTTCCTCCTTCCTTCTGTATCACTGGTTCCTTCAGATCGTTCTCCCACTTCCTTGCATTTATTTGTATGTTGTAGAAGTATTGTTTTATACACTGCACCTAATAAACGATCATTCTTCCTGTTGCTCCTTGAATTGTAGCTGCATTTGGTCTTAGAATGCATCCTTACCTTTTTGTGTCCTTTTCATGATCTCTGCCATGACAAAGTGTCCCTGGCTGTTCCTTCAAGGAGCTCTTGCTATTTGTAGCATGCTGGGATTTCTGCAAACATTCACACACATCTTTTTCCAAATCATGGTTTCTTACAGATCCCCACCTGCATTGCTTTTCCTCTCCAGCTATTCCAGTTTTCAGGGGTAGCTTTTGACCTAAGTGACTTCAAGCCACAAAAATAAATGATCTCACTGTTCTCATCAGAGGTCAGCTACAAGTTTCAACTGCACTAAAATCAGAGTGCATTTTTTTTTCTGAAGTACCAAAAGAAAAATCTTTGTTTTTGCTTTTGCCAGCCTCTAGAAGCCACACACATTCCATGACTCTTGGTCCCTTCTTCCATTTTCAAAACCAGGGGTTTTGCATCTCTAAACGTAGCTCTTGCTGTGACCACAGCCTTAAACATTTTCCTCCTTTAAGAACCCATAAAATTAGATGGAGCCTGATCAGAGAATCAAGGATACTGTTTACATCTGAGAACCTGTACCCTACATCTAACTCCATTGCCTCCCTCCTCATGTCAGGTGACATATTTCCGGGATGCAAGGACTATACTATTGAAGTCTTGGAAGGCACTATTCTGCTTCCCACGTTCTCCCTCATTCTTGATTTCTTGTCTCATCATAAACTCTGACTTCCAAGAATCTTGGAAAATTTAGTGCTCTGCCACCCTTTGAAATGCTTACAAATATGATGAGCACCCTGTGATATGCCTACAAATATCATAAGCACTCTGTAATATGCCTACAAATACTTTGAGCACCCTGTGATATTCCTAAAAATACCATGAGCACCCTGTGATATGCCTACAGATACCTTGAGCACCTGAGATATGCCTACGAATACCATGAGCCCCCTGTGATGTTCCTACAAATACCATGAGCACCCTGTGATATGCCTACAGATACCTTGAGCACCTGAGATATGCCTACGAATACCATGAGCCCCCTGTGATGTTCCTACAAATACCATGAGCACCCTGTGATATGCCTACAGATACCTTGAGCACCTGAGATATGCCTACGAATACCATGAGCCCCTGTGATATGCCTACAAATACCATGAGCACCCTGTGATATGCCTACAAATACCATGAGCATGATCACACTTGTGATCCCAAGAAGCAGTCTACAAAAGACTTCTAGATTTCTGTACAGTTTTTTTTTTTTTAGCTTTGAGAATATGCTGTCATTTGGAGTTGTAGCTAAAGGACACATGTCCAAAATTAGCTTCTTTGCATGTTTATGTCACTAATTTGACATGCAGTTAGGTTACTTATATCCAGACCAGAGTGGGATTTGCTTTTTCCAATATTTGCATTTACTCCTGGCTATGTAAAAATGTATATATACAACCTTTTAGAATGTTGGTTCTACCCCGACCCTCCTCATTATTTCTGTTCACCCACTATGTATTCTTATGGTCTATAGCTTTCTCTAATGTTTCTTTTGTAACACATGCCAGTGAATGTGGGATGTGTTTGTCTCATGTTTACTCCATAGAGCAGAGTGTCTGAGTGAATGATCTTTCGTTGTTTCTTGCATTTTTACTGGGTAGCATAGGAAGCTAGATAGACAGGCCAACGTGTATACTTACACATGTAAGTATACAAAATTCTACTAAAAACCGTGGTCCAGAGCTGTTGGATCACCACTCTACATCAGGTAACCATGGAGATCTCAAAGGGGGGTAATTACCAAATATTAATGCTCTTTCCATATTATTTAGTTTGTTATAAGAAACACATATTATATTTGTGACTGTACCCAATCAGAAAGAAAACATATCCTAAGGAAATGCCTTTTTAGTAGGTCTTCTGCCCACCTGTCACCCTCCCAAGACACAGCTAACTAATTCTGTCCCTGTGTTTGAGAGACATTTGCTACATAGACATACTCTTACCATTTTTTTTTTAATTCCAGCTGATTTTATTCAACAAACCATCTCCCTTTCTGGCCTTTCTCAGCTTCAAATTCAGAGTCTGGTCCTCCGTTACTTATCGCTGACCTTTCTAATCACTGGTATTCCCCACTCTTAATCATTCCCAAATGAGGGAATTACTCAGTTGGTCTATTTTACAATGAATGTGTAGTTTTTAACAAGAAAAGGGTATGCTGGCATGTACCCGGGAACTCACCAGCATAACTTGAGAAAGTTGAGGCAGGTCAGGACGGGGAAAGAAGCAGAGGTGTTTTGATTCTGAAGTCAAAACTCCAAGGAAGGCGAGAAGCCATGTGAGGACCAAGGATATTATATATTCTAGAAGAAGGGCTAACCACAAAGAGAAAGGAGGGGTTCAGAGAGCAAAAGCTTATTTAAGCCTTGTCAACCTCAAAAGGAAGTCCAGCATAGAACACCTGCAAGGCTGATGCACAATGGAAAGAATAGCCCTCTAGAACGTTCTCCTGGCCCAGTAAAACCAGACCTAAAGAGATGGACACATTTTATATATCTTCAGTCTCTGAAGCTGTCATTTGGCTCCACTTCTCTTCCCCGAGTGGCATTGTCAGCTTGTGCTCCCAGGGAAACCCTTCAAGGTCCAGCAGGTGTTACCCCTGTGTGGGGAAGGCGGAGATTCAGCTTGGACAGTACTTTCAAGGCAGGTCACTGTCACAGTTGCAGTGTGTCCTGCTGCTTCCTGGCCTCCTCCAGTCTAGCCGGCTGTATGAGTAGGTGCACAATTCGATATCAGAGCACTTTTCAAATTTAAAATCAATAAAGAAGAAAAGTAAGCCAGCGAGTGGCATGGGCTGATTAAGTGCTGTCTGTACGAAGAGGCTTATCCTCCGCCGCATTTCTGGTGAAATCCTGAGAAATGTGGAGAGGATGGAGAGAGTGGGCCAAAAACATTAAAATTTATGTCAGACACCAAATGCAGTAAAGCAGCTGCAACTCTGACAGGTAATCAAGAACTGGGGGACTTTCGGTTCTGATTTAGCAAAATAAGGTCAAGATGTTCACACACGCAGCACACAGAACAAGAGGACATACAAGAGCACATGCTCAGAACCGCTCGTGCCAAGAAGCTACTCTATAGTGTTATTGTAAATATACAACTCTTCACTACCAACTTGCACAATACTTTTATTTTGATGAAAAACTAGCTGTATAATGGCAAATCTTGTCATCAGAAAACTTGGTAGTAAAAAAAAGTCATTCCCAAGACATTGTCATGTATTACTGGTTCTTTTTGGTGGTTAAGAGAATTATTTGAAAACAAAGAAACCTTTCACAAAGCCTCCAAAATACAAAAGATTTAATAACATTTACATCTGTATATCAGCCATGTCTGTAATGCAAGTCATGAATAACACATAAAGCAGAGCAGAGAAAGCACAGAAGTGCTCACACGTGATTTAAAACCCACCCCACCCCATCGTCAGAGGAATCAGATACACAGCAGGAAGGGTTCCAGTTCCTACGCACGCAACATAGTCATTGGAAAAGAAAACATATTAATTATCTTCCTTCAGATTCAGAGATAGAGAGTAAGATTCCCTAAACTGATCCAACTTCTCAGTTGAAAATCTGTCCCCAAAGTCCCTCTTAAGCTTCCTCTGGATTTTGGAGAAATTACCGAATGGCCGCTTGTGTCTATTTGTCTTGTGTGTCACTGTTCAATTAAGTCTGCACTTGGGGCTCTGTCTCGCCCCCATGCTGTGCTGAAAATGGAGGAAAGTTGGCTTGTGGAGATGGATCCTTGTTACAAGTAACTTTAAAAAGAGGAAGTAAAGAAATAGAAGACTTCACTGCTGAGGAATACCTAACTCCAGGTGGCGTCAGTGCGAGTCCACACTGCAATGAGGTTCCTTGATCGGGCCACTTGGCATCTGTGGCATTCCAGAAATCTTGGATTTTGAAATGCTGTAGATCTTTAGACAGCTGTGGGCTGTCTCTGGACCAGCCTCTGGTCCATGATGGAGAAAGATGAGCTGAGACAGAGATGATCTGGGACAACTGAGTCTTTGTCATTTGTTATTCTTCAAAATGAAGCTTGCTCTTTGTTCCCAGGAGCAGGGAGAACATTCAAGTAAGTCTTCTCCTTAGGTTAGTCCGTGTGTCCACAGACTCTCCGTGCAACTTCCCTTTCCTCTCCTGCTCATTGAATTTCCTCTATTGCAGGGGCCTTCCTCTATGGGTGCCCCAGCTTGTAGAAGGAATTTCCTTATGTATCTCATTTCAATATGTTTCAGGTATTTCACTGTGGCAGAAGGTTAATAGTCCTCTCTCTGTGTATACATTAAATGCTTGCTTCCTAGATAGTGTTTCAGGGCAAGTGGAGTGTAATTGCTAAATAATATAGTCATTCTGCTTTTAAATGAGAAATCCTGCCATTGTTCCTGATGTGTGTATGTGGCTCTGTGTGAGTGTGTGTGTGTGTGTGTGTGTGTGCGCGCGCGCACGCACATGGACAGTTCTGAGAGAAGCGCTTTCCACGGAGAGGGAAGGCACGGCCGTCCTGGGGGAGTTTGCACATTTATGCATTTAGGTTTTAAATGTTGTGCTGCATCCTGGGCCTTTTAGGCACTTGGGATTATGTATAATAGATGACCTGCATTTACAGGGATGCACGCTATACAGATGTAAATGTTATTATAGCTTTTATATTTTATGTTCTTGTTGAAAGATCATTTTGTCTTTGAGTAATACTACCATTCAGTTCTTTTTTGCTGGGGGAGGGGGCTATCTTTAAAAGAGAATATGAAATGGATATTGCACATCATATATTTCTTAAAAGTAATTTGGAATTTTAGGGTCTGGGATTGGGGCTGACTGATACACTGCTGTGGTGAGATATGACCCCTGGAAAATAACAGCAGCGCACATGCCTGCATCTGTCCAACCCCATAATTCACTTTCACATTGGATTATGGATGTCTGCGTTCACTGAGTCTATCTTCCCTTTAGGTATTATTTCAGCCCTTTGAGATAATAAGGAAAGTTTAATTGCGTTGTTAATTGATTTTTTGCACAACATTATTACCTTGATTGATTGCAGAGTTGATGAAAATGTTAGACACAGGCAGCGTGGAGTCTCAGCCGGGCAAGGAGTGGGAGCCTTGTGGAGAATAGATAACCTTGATGTTAAGAGCTATATCCTTCAGATATGTCTTCCCTTGACATATTGATGGTCCTCGAAAAGGGAAAAGCTGATTGTATGCAGAATGCAATCATTAAACCCACTTCAGCTCACTGTTGATTAATTTGTTTTTTCCTGAAGGATCTAGTTATAGGGAAGGCCTCACTTGTACCAACCACAGCCATTCCCTAGGCCCCAGATGGTTTAACCCTCTAGGTGAAAAGGAGGAATGAGGCTGGCATCTCTGAAAACAGGCTCAGGGTGAGCAGAAGGAGGTGCTTGATGCTTACAGGGCATCTTCACCTCCTAGGGAGCCCCCACTCTTCTACTACAATGTGTATTTCCTCCAAAATCAGTTAGTTAGAAGCATTTAGCTAAAGTGTCTCTACCCAGAAGCCCTAGGCTGAGACCTGTGGCAAATGACACAGTAGTTATGGCCTGTCTAGCAAGGCAACTTCCTGTGGTGCCAATGGAGGACAAATGAATAAATTTTTGTTATTTAAAACTTATGCAAGCTTACTCCCACAATTGGTGAATTGGGTGTTACTGGTCTGACAGTGTCTGCGTAGACACATGTCAGTCAGCTTTCTGTCACTGTGGTGGTTTAAATGAAAATGACCTCCATAAGCCCATAGATAGTGACACTAGTAGGAAGTAGCCTTGCTAGAGTAGGCATGGTCTTGTGGGAGGAAGTGTGTCACTGGGGGCAGTCTTTGAGGTTTCTGAAGCTCAAGGTTTCAAGGTTTGAGGTTTCATTAGTCAAGGCTGGTGTCTCCCTCATAATATTCCCTGAAACCCTCCTACTTATTCATTTTCCTAATCTGTGAGGTGCTTTTTGACCCTACCAATTGGTAGTCAACAATCATGCCTAGCTTCCTTCTACCAAGCCTACCACAGGCCAACATCTGGGAATGAGTCTGTAACACATAGGTTCATGAGAAACATTTATGATCCAAACCATAGTGAGGTGGGCAGGGGTGAGAATCTGGAGGTCACTGACAGAGTTGCAGCTGGTTTCTCTCCCTGCCCTGAGTCTTTCTAGCTGTCACCACTACTACCATGTCTTAGAGCCGTTTTCATTGTCCTAAAATTCAGATTGATTGATAGACTCTGTCTGCCTCCTCTCTTCATCTCTCTTGACCCACCACTGTTCTACCCCTGGGGCTTGGAGCACTAGTTTATTGAGGGACTTGGCTTTGAAAACTCCCACACTAAGCAATTCTAGATAACCACTGCCTTCTAGGGAGGGCGGGAAGCTTCCCCTGGGTCCCCATCAGTTTTGATGCTTTTTACTTAGGGAGCATTCTGTCTTATTTCACCCCATCTTCCTTCTGTGGTTGTCCCAACCAGTCATTCAGACTAATTGCTTAGTTGCATAGCATTGTTGAAGGCCCACCAAAAGATATATTATTTACCTGGGATCATGTGGGCTTTGAGGGCAAGAAGAGAAATTGTCCAGGAACACTCACACCCTAACTACAGCACCACAAGATGTCATGGTGATTGGCCAGTTTCTCCTGTCTGCCCCACCTCCTCCATTCCAAGTCTTTTTTCTCCTCAACCACTGGCACTCGGGGAGTGGAATACACACAGCCTTGGCCCTCAATTACTGTAATGGCTTATAATGAGATTTTGGCCAAGTAGCAGGTAGCTGCTTATTACTTCCTGCTCACAGCATGGGCAATGTCTATGCTGTTAATTTGTGTTGCTGAATGTGTCTCCAAGCTGGGCATCAAACTGTCAGAGCCAGATGTATTCTATTAGGCTACACTGGACAATGGACAATCTTTTCTTTCAGTATGGAGTCATGCTAACTTATCACAGGGTAAATCCTGACTAATCAAATAAAAGGGGTAACATCCTATGTCATCTCAAAGTAGTGCATTCCAGGGACAGATAACACGTGATATCCCCTACTCTACTGTCACTAATGTCTCTCTACTTGGGACAGTTCCATTGACAGCCAAAAAAAAAAAAAAAAACCCAAAAACCAACAACAACAGAAGAAATCTGGGGAGATTGGTATCTTCACTGAGTTTTAGTTAGGCTAGCTCTAATGAAGGCCCAGCTAAAATATTTAGTAGGTCTTCATCTTGGGCAAGAAATTGGGTCCAGAAAATTCAGTGATCTTATAAATTTCTTTCTCTTGATGTATTCACGTGTGCACATAAACACAGACACACATATATGTGCACATGCCTCCCTCATGGGAGATGGGTAGTTGAAGACATTTGGGAGTAGAATTTGTTAGTGCCCAGGTATTGTATTGTGTTTCTACATTGATAGACTTTTGGAGACAAAATAAAATAAAAAATTTTTAAATTGTAAACTTCTTCCAGTTAGATCAAATATCAAGAGATTCTTTTGATATTTGGGGAGAAGGCAATTTTGACTGCCTGGAATTAGGAAAGGTTATGGTACTATCAGTGCAGGAATGGTTCCTTTGCATTCTAATGGACGACATATGGAGGCTGGGCCAATGTGCCCAAGGAGGAAGCCCTTTGCCTACTCCTTGAATCATGACAAACTCAATTATTAACACATCTGCCTAATTTTCTTTGAGAGTCCAATTCTATCTCCTTTCTTTTTCTGTCTTTGCAACTTGTACTTAATTTCAGTATCTCTTTGAGAAATTGCAGCCCAAGGAGGCACACAGAACACAGCCTGCCTCTGCCTTTAGATGAGCCCCTCTATGAGAACAGATCTAAAACCCAAAAGTGAATTCTTCTTGAGGGCAAGCCAGTGCCCCTGTTCGCACTCTGCAGGGGGTCCCGGGTGTGTTCCTAGAGTTTCCTGTCAGTTTCAAAGAGGAGTAAATACTGTCTAGAAATCTGCTTTCAGCTTCCCCCCCCACACACACACACACTACGCCATAACCACGTTTGGCAGGCTCCTTTCCCATCGTACCTCATTCGAGGTGTCTTTCCCATTGATGGAATCAGCCCGCCACTAAAGTCAAAGAAAAAAAGGGAAAAGTGTAAATGTCAAAGTATTGAGAAACTTTTATTCTCTCTTCTTGCAAAGCTGGGGTTTGAACTCAGGGCCTGGTATGCACTAGACAAGAGCTATACTCAGATTTTGTTGGTCCTTAATTATTTTAGGTATCATTTGTTTCTGGCTGTTTTTTTTTTTAATGTTTTTTCTTGGAAAGCAAATAAAACTTTCATTTCGCAGAGTACAAAGCAGTAAGACCTTCAATTAGCCAGACTCTGTCTCTGAATTTAAATATGAATAAAAATAAGATCATTTACTTTGCCAAAGAAAAGGGCAGGGTGAAGTAGGGAAGGGCATTTAGGTTGTTCAAGAACAATCTTTCTTAAATAACAGTGATTACCTGGGAATTTGCCAAAATAAGCAAATTTCTTAGCCCAAAGTCATGCCCACTAAATGGGAAGTTGGGAAGTGATTCCCATGTAGGGCAAGCCAGAGAAACAATGTCTTTGGGCCACCACACCCAGCTCTTTGACCTGTCAAATATATAGGAAATGCTGGTCTCCTCAGGCCATTTAACCCCGTCCACATATAGCAGCTTAGGGATGGGTGACATCTTAGTGGGAAACAAGCACAGGGACCCATGTTGATCTCATGAACAGCTGGATAAAGCCAGGCATGCTGGGATGTGCTGGGGATTGCTGGGCACTCAGTGTAGCCTAAGGGGTAATCTGTAGACCAATAAAAGCCTGTCTCAAAAGAAAAAATGACACCTGAGGTGACCCTGACTTCTTCTGCCCCACACAAAATTTTTATTGAGCACCTACGATGTAGCCTTGGCTTCATGGTGTGTGCCAGAGTGTGCTCCCACAACCCTTTTGGAGTTCGTGTAGAGAAAAGATGCTATGACCTTGAGTAACCTTCGTCTGTTCACTCCAGTCTCACACCCCAGAGAAACGTTCTCATGGTGTCGCCTCACAGGAAGTACTCAGCTGCTGTCCCTCAGGAACACCTATAGTCAGGCTGTTACTTGACGGGTAAGAAAAAACTCAAAAGTGTCCGTTTAGTCATGAGTTAATAATCTAAGTAACTACCTGGGCCCAACCTTTCCTTCATGGCTGGTTAGTCACATGACTGCTGTGTTGAGGGAATGCCTGGAAGGAGGGCCAGCGTCCTATCATGCTGGCTGGAGCAGCAGCTACACCCTGCACCATGCTACTGGGCCCAGAACCCAGGAACTGGGATTTGTCTGTCTGCTCTTCCTGGGCTGAGCCCCTCACTTGTCTCCTCCCATATGGTTCAGTTTAATGCTGTCTCTCAGAATTTAAAAACATGCTAGGCTTGACATTCATGGAAGCTGTAGATATCGAGGGCTCTTATGGGATGGGAGGGCAGTCATTTGTTGTTCTGGATATGAGTGGTGGTGCAGGACCAGACATCCTGAGAAGAGCAGACAGTGGTTGGGTTTAAGCAAGGAAGGCTTAAAAGAAAGCAGCCATGATTTCTGGGTATTGACCCAAAGTTCACTTTAGTCAGAAAATAAAAATAACTTTGAAAAGCTGCCCTTGGATAATGGCTACTCCATGCAGATGGGCGTCGCTTTTCTTTGGGGATGTCCATGGTGCCAGTGCTTTTTGGTTTGTGTTTTGTTCTTTTCTCTAAGAAGGAATCTGTCGTTATTAGTTTGCATGCTTCTTTGCATTTACGCAGGTGATATAAAGAACAAACAAACAAACAAAAATATCCAACCCTTGAACTAAGATTAATTACAGCTGGTAAAGAAAAGTAGTCCCTGAAATGAAGGCAGAAGAAACCTAAAAGTGTCAGAGTAAGGGGCCTTTGGTAGCCTCAGTCCCAGATAGCCTTCAGCCCAGATTGGATAAACATGACATATTGATCATTACAGAATGTGTAATTGGTGACCACAAGCACAGTGTGGTTTTAATGGCCTTCTCTGAATAGTTGCCCTTATTTATTTTAAGAAAGCTGCAGCTGTTTTCTAACTACATGCTGCCCTCTAGTGGCCACAATTCTGACTTCAAAAGATGAAGTGGAAAAGAAATGCAGAGATAATGGTGGAAGGGGTTCCTCTCTCTCTTTCT
>NW_004949119.1:4289810-4296668 GCF_000317375.1 Microtus ochrogaster
TCTGTCTGAAAGATCTGAGTTCTCTTGAAACAGAAGCATGATGCCTTCACACTTGACCGCTGCCATTTTGAATGGCAGCCATGGTGAGGTAGTCCATGGGCAGCTGGAAAGGCGCCTCATGAGCCTCACCTGATTTGCACCCCACCCCAGCACTCTGGGATCCAGCTCTCTGCCTCAGCTCTGTTACCCTCCTTGGAAGAACAGCACCAGTCTGTTGCTGGCTCTGCAAGTCCATGACCCCCTGTGAGAAAGTAGCAGAGGAGCCCCAGTCCTGTTGTTGGTGATCTCTGAAGTTCTCAGAAGGCCCTGGTGAATAAGACTGAACAAATAAATAATACATTGGGAAAATAAGCTATAAAATCAAAACTTCCTTTCCTTTCTGAAAGAGATCAATGCATGCTTATTGTCACCTTAGGGAAACCAATCAGAACCTCATTCTCTCTGTAAGTGAAGGACTTCCCTCTAAATGAGCATCCTTAAATTCTGACCCAGCTGGAGGGTTCTTTGCTACAGTGAAGGCAATATTTTCAGAGGAAAATTTAGCATTTTGTGTCCTGGTTTAGTTGAGTGAAGGACAAGCAAGGCTTGCAGTGGAAGTAAACCACTCTTAGGACAGCAGGAGGAAGATGGTCTCCACTCTCCCTTTTACTTGGGACAAAGCAGAGACCTTAGAATGCAAATAAGTAAATAAATAAAGCTTGGATCAGTGAGATTTACAAATCTGTTCCTGAAGAGAGGGGGCAGGACTTGCCTGAGCAAGGAAATGGGAAACTGAATTTGGTCACTTCTTTCTATTATGTTGCTGTTTGGTTGAAATATAATGAGGGTGGAGGTGGGAAGTAAATGGATTGGTGAAGCTCAAAACCAGGTAGGAGCGAGCATGCATTGGCTCTGAGGCTCTTCCGTGGAAGGCCTGTTAACCTCTAACAAGCACGCACACACACACACACACAATGCAAAGGAGATCAAAAGAGTTTGACATGTAAGCAAAGGCACAGAGGTTTTCCCTGTTCTTGATGGAGACATGCGCTATCATGTCTAAGAAGGTCCATAGCATCTTCCACCTGGTCTTGAAATCTAGTGACATAGCAGGGGTCCTAGGAGTCCACTCAAAGGGCAAGGATTTCTAAGACTTGTCCACACACTGTATTTTCTTCTAGAGGATTCCATGAAGAAAAAACTTACCTTGCTGTGGGTAGGAGAATGTGTGTGTGCTTCTTGTTCTCCCTACCCTAACTCCTTCTTTTCCTGAGATGATGAGCCGCATTTTAACTGCACGCGTTTTTCACAGACGCTGCTTTATCGCACATCATCCTGCTCACTCAGGGCTGAGCCTCCCTGGTCTGGAGGCGAGGATGCCTGCCCATCACTGTCACCTCACTTCAGTTAGATCCTTTCACTCTGCGCTTCCTTCAGATGCCACGCGAGTCCCCTGGCCCAGCATCTGCCTGAGCAGGCTCCATAATCTAAACTCCCAAGGGAGAGGTCTGAGCCTCCCTTCAGGGTATCTCAGAAAGGTTAGGGCACTGAGGCCAATCTGTGAGGCTCTTTGTCTGCCTCCTAACCTTTGAATTAATGGCCATATCACAGGATCTAACTTTGTTTTCACAGTGTTTACAGACAGCAGCTTGTCACGACCCTATAACTTGAATCTTATTCTAAATCTACAATGTTCACCATCGGGCTCCAGGTGCTAAGAAACAAATAGAACTGTCCTTTAATTTATAATAAGGATTGCCAGTAGTAATAATCAGCTCGAGAGAAAGCTGACAGCAACTGCACCTTGAATCTAATATGATTTATTACAGATAAAAATCCTGACCCAAGGTTTACATCTCAAGATCTTGAAAGCTACACAAATCCATAGGGTGGAATTAACCATGGTAGAAATAATGACAAACCAAATGAAATCGGCCCGAAATCCACACAATAAAAGGTGACCACACTTTCTCACAGGGTTTGTACCTTCCTGTTGCAATGAGGCAACATACAACTTCACTGGTAAAAGATGGCGGCAGAAGCTAGATGCTGCCAAACAACGTTTCTAGTTTACAAAAGCTGGAGAAGGGACTACTATCTGGGAAAGAAGTGGGCGCCACTAAACATAGGAAGGACAATTTTAAGAAGAGAGGAGATTTGACTTGGCACTTTAGAAGTGAAGAAGGAGTTAACCTGTCAAAATGAAACTTGCTGTGCATAATTAGTGCTTTCTCAAAGAGAAATTACCAGGCAAGTTTACACATGTTAGTACATGTAAGCCAGAAGTTAAAATACCCTGGGGGCCAAAATGGCGGCATTCTGTGTACACCCCTACACAGCAGTAGGGCTGAGAATAGGCACGCCCTCGTGCCTCTCAAGAGTGTGTTTGTATAACACTGCAGAAGCAAAGGGTGCAACTGGCGGTGGGTGCCACAGGAAATAGCAAGGGCAGTGTGCAGTACATCCTCTTCAGTCACAGCAGAGACTGAAGCCAGTCTTGTAAGAGTCAGCCCACGTGGTAGTAACCGTGGTACCCCCTTTCAACCGAAGATGATGATTATAAACCAAGACAGTGGCCTCAAGTCATTCCTTACTTACTAGTTGGGAAAGGAAGTGTCACCTTTTCCTTCTCTACTGTCCCCTGGGTCAAGTGGAAAGTCCATTTGACCTCAAAGCTGAGACTCAGAGGCAAACAGAAGACAGATACGGCTGGTATGGAGGAAGGACTTATGCCTTCCTTCTAGGAAAGCTGCACCTGAGGACCCCCTCCTTTAGTCTTTTAAAATCTCTCCATGGTTCACTTTTGTCTTGCCGCTGAGTGGTGTATGTTGAACCTTGTGTAGGACCCTGCAAGCCTGTAAGCCCTGCCAGCACCACCATGGATCCACAGGGGAGCCAGTAGCATATGGCATGGCTGACCTCAGGTTATTGAGACAGCACTTGGTTGAGACCATAAAATGCAGGTATTTCTTCCTTCCCAGGGAGTTCACCCATGACGCCTGTGCAACTGAAGTCTGGGCACATGCTTTTTGGTACATGCTGTTTACAGGTCTGAAGGCCAGATAAAATGTTAGAAGAGGGCTTCACCCGCCTCTCTTGAGCCAGACACTGAAATTGCGGTAATTTTGAGGGGAAAGGAATTCAGAATGAGAACACCGTCAGCATTGAATGCCAGAGACCACTACCCTGCCACCCTGTCTCTTCTTTATTAAGGCAGACATTAAATAAAGATGTTTAAAGTGTAGGAAAGTCATATTAGAGGTTTAAGATATAAGTGTGCAGGACTGGAAATTCCGAATTGGGTAGGCTCTGTTGAAACTGGTTATGCACCCCCACCCCCTGCCACTGCTTGCTATGTCTCCAAAATGGTCCCTATCACCATAGCCTTGCATCCAACAAGAGAGGCAGATTCCCACCCACTAAGCAGCGCCAAGGTCATAGCTTAACCTGCATAATCAGGACATCCATTGCAGAGGGTGGGAACATTGAAAAGATAAAGGACCTCTTTGCAACAAATTCTTCCTCTACATACTTTTTTTCCCCCATAATTATAGCTTTAAGAGCTTATAGTGATGGGAAAGATGGCTTCTTAAGAAAAATTAGGAGTTTCATCTGGCAGGAAAGGATTCCCCAGGGGACAGTGTTCTGTCATTTTTCAGAGTCCCCCAAAGAAACCCCTGCACCGACAACTGCACATCGGCCTGATGTATGACCAGCCCGCCCACTTACTATGGCCAGAGTCTCATGTTTTAATTAAAAACACTCCGCATGCCATTAAATATGTTGTCTACTTCCATTTCAGCAACCATAGAGTTTGAGGAGAGACAAATAAGAGAATCCATTGCAGATGTGTCAGAGGCTATGGCCTACTGAGTCACCACCACCATGTCCCAAATTCCAGCCACAGAAAACCTCCCTAAGAAAACACGAAGTGCAAACAAATGGCCCCGCCCACAGTTTCCACAGCCTCTGGCAGTTGCTGTAGTTGAGGAGGAGGGTGGGGTGAGAACAGGAAGTACCTATACCACCATCTCCCTTAATGTATGAGCAGAACCTATGACCTCACAAATGACTTTCTTGGTAAATAAAAATCTTCTGATCACATGTGGGGGCATACCAGGCTGTTTCATTTTCCCTTCTTAATGTCTTAAAAAAAAAAAAAACTACAAACTCAAATATTTTGGATAGTCTCATCCCCATTGTGAGCTCAGATAGGGAATGCACAAGAGGCAAAACTTGCTTAGTTTAAGCATCTGTGTATGACTCTGGTACAAAGGTATCAGCTTGTTTTGTGAGCCTCTAGCTTGGGCATGGTTGGCCCCGGACGAGCTCCAGCAGCTGGGTTTTATTTGGGTTTGCTAGGCCACCCCTGAGCCTTCCCAGAGCAGCCCCAACCGGCAAGAGTTTAATTTCTCCTTAAGTGTTTAATTCAAGGTGACAGCTCCTAACACATTGGTCCTCTGATCAGCTTAAGTCAGCCAGCTATCAGTGGGGAAGTGTCTGCAGAGCCCAGAGTGATTGTGACTTAGGTTATCTATAGGCCCTGTACCCACAGCTCCCACAGATGAAGGCTGCCAGGACCTTCATAGGCATGGCAAGTTTTGGAGCAATGTATAGAAGAAAGATTCTGGTTCTGCAGGAGCAGAAGAGAAAAGCCCCATGCTAGGGAGAGATGCCAGCTTGTTTTAGAGTCCCAGACAGTGCTCGGGTGTCCTTGGCATAATATGGTGCTGGTATCTCTGTCAGCATCTCTGTTTTCTGTCACCATGCACAATCCGGGACCTGTCTCCAGTCCTGACAGTGTCTTTTCAGATCAGGTTAGTGCCAGCCCAAAGACCAAGTCAGCTTCCCAGCACACAGCCCCTTTGTTTGAAGTCCGACCTTTTGTCATTAATGCACTCAGTGGCTATTTAAATCTGACAGTGAGTGCAGTATCTGTTTCCCCATCAAGAGATCATTGACAATATTAATAACTCATGACTTTGCCTCATTCTCCAAGTGCTGACACCTAGCCACAGACTCCTGCGATCATCAAACAGCCCTCTCTCGTCAGGATGTCTATACAGTCTTGCTTCCAAGCCCGGAGAAACAGGGCAGGCCTTTAAAAGAACTTTTATCAATGCCAACCAAAGATGTGTGAACATGGCTCCAAATGCAGCCTCAGCCCACGTTCCAGGAACACTGTTCCCATCTGCTTATATCGAGAGTGGAAGTTCAGCACGGAGAAAGGCGTAGAATCTTGGAATGTCTGGCCAAGTTCACCAGAGGGAGTGCAAGCAGGGCAGGCCATGGTGGGTGCACATGCCTGCCTGCCATGCAGTTTGCACATCAGGAGGACTGTGCTCTTTATGATATTTGGCAGCCTTATCCATTTCTTTTTGTAAAAATCCATGCTGTCCTGGTACTGTAGAAAGAAATTAACACCTTTGGACCATCCCTCCAGATTTGAGAGAGTTGCTTGTATCAGATAGGTTTAAGACCTTGTTCCATGAATCTGAGGCATACCAAGCTAGGCCATAAAGGAGGCAGAATGTGCCCATCCCAGGTCATAGACCACCAGGGTTCTGGCATTGGTGACGATGTTAGTACAATTCTAGGCTCTACAAAATACAATAAAGGGAACAGCTCTGTGTTAATAGCTCAAAGAATGTGTCACAAGAAAGATTTGAGTGAGGTTTCAAACAACCTCAATATTTCCAGGCACTAGATAAATACTGAAAGCAAGGAACTGGGGACTAGGAGCATGGAAGGACAGAAAAGTCACGCCACGCAGGAAAAATGACCCCTAATAAAGCTGTGAATGGCAACACAGCAAGAAAAGAACCAGGTCACAAATGATGTCACCTTGTCCTGCTTCCAACTCTGAGATCACCTAGAACCACAGTAACTTTCAAGTTTGCCTCTGGCTGTTCAAAGCAGGGCATATCAATACTACTTTTAAAAGTTTCTACAAATTATTTTAACCTGTATTTAAGAATTAAGTTTAGGGAATGGGGGGGGGAGAGATGCTTGGTAAAGTGTGTGTCATGCAAGCATGAAGACCTGAGTTTGATCCCCAGTGCATAAATAAATAGGCAGTGTACATCTGTGTACATCTGTATTCTCAAAGATGGGCTGAGCAGAAAGAACCTGGGGGTTGCTGGCCAGTCAGTTAGCCGAATCTGTGCACTCCAAGTCAATAAGAAACACAACAAGGGCAGACACAACTGAGGAAGACAGCTGTCAACATGTGGCCTACACACACACATGTGCGCACACGCACACACACACACACGTGTGCGCACATACACATATACATACATACACACATATAGAGAAAGAGAGAGAGCACAAATTCATGAGACACAGAATATGTTCTACTAACATCTGATGTGAAGAATAGAGCTGATCTCAAATCAGCGAAGAATGGTGTGCTGACATCACTCTGTGGAGCTGATGAAATGCATAATCCTATGCACAGGGAAGTTTGTGGCTCATGGATTAGGTTTTATGGTTGTTTCCTTGCCTTGCCTTCTGTGTACTTGAGAGAATTAAGTCTATTTGTATACAGGCAGCTATGTGCAAGTAGATTTTAAGTTAGTTCTTCTAAAATTGGAAAGAAAAAAAGAGGTGGTAAAAAAGCAATAAATATTTTCTTGGGAAAACACTTTTTGCTTTTAATAATCTTATAGAGTTTTCACAATGATTGTAGCCAATGTCTTCTGGGTATTTATTCTGTAGTATTGCGAATCAAACCTGAGACTTCACAATCTAGGCAAGCACTGCTCCTTCATTTACATGGCTAGCCTTTGGTTTATATTTATTTATGTTTTGGAAACAGAGTTTCACTATCAAGCCATGTTAGACTCGAACTCACCATCCTTCTGCTCAGTCCACCCA